>NC_056703.1:25624013-25761513 GCF_018831695.1 Puntigrus tetrazona | reverse complement strand
TCTCACAATAGATTATGTACATTGAATGTGAATTGGTAGTGAGTGGGTGGGTGTGGGGATAACACCAAGGTATTGATCTGTTGTTCAGTGTATCAGGCAAGTGATGGGAAAAAAAGCCAATGGCACGATCATGATTATTGCCCAGTCTTATCATTGTTGGCTCTTGTTTGATTTTGATTTTACCTTTCTATTTTCTCTCTATTTCTCTCTGTTTCCCCCAACATCCCCATTCTTTTTATGCAGTGAGAAAGAGGGTGGGTGAGAGAGGGTGGTGGGGGCTATAAATAAAGAACAAGGTCAGTAGAGGTTGATTTTTTTTCCTAGCCATCAACAGAATGCAGGTAGAGAGAAGTGGAGGGAGACAGTGGTAGCTCTCAAGCTCCCAAGCACCCTGATATCCCAAAATGCCTGCTGCTGATAAGAAAGTGGACCATGTAACCTTTGGTGGGCACGTGACACAAATGCAGATGGGAAGATGGGATTTTTTAGGATGAAGTGAAAATCAGAAAAGGAGGGTGGTAGAGAAAGAGAGTAGAAGGGAAAGAGATAAGAAGAGGAAGCTGTTAGCCCCAAGAATTGCTCTGAGGTTGAAGAAGATGTGAAAGTCTGCAGAAGAGATCTGAAGAATTGTAACAAAAAAGTGGTTTCTGAAAGTATGTCTTCATATTTATATTTCAATTGCCTATACTCCCAAAAACAAAAGCATGATATAAATAAAATGATGTAAGTCATAATAATGACATACTTCCTCATAAGTATGACTTAGTATCTTGTTATACACTCCTGAAAAAAATCTTAAGACCAGGGGAAACATTACAAGTATTCATATTTTACGTTGGCGTATCGTAACCAGGTTGTAAGTACTGCTTTAAAATGGCAATAGAAAAAACAGGACCAAAAGACAAAAAATAGAAAATAGCCAATTTATGGAAAACTGTAACATGCCATTACTGTTGAGTTTAAACTCAGCAAGACATTTATCCTAAGTTATGGGACACATCAGATGGTAGACCCCTCAAAAAACCACCTCCTCTGCCAAAGGCTGTCTGAGAAGATGCATGCTGATCCTCTGCCTGAATTAAGGCCCTTACTAATGCTGACTGCAGCCCAATAACCATAAGACAGCATCTGTGAGAAAAGGGTTTCAAGAACAGAAAACGTCTTTAAAGACCACATCACCTCCCACAAACTCACCCGTTTGTAATTTTCAAGAGAGAACCAAACACTGAAACATTGAAAGAACTTGAAAGGTGGAAGAAAGTTTTATTCTCTGATGTGAAAAATTTAGCCTGGACAGTTCTTATGGCTTCCACTGTTAATGCCATGACAAAGAAATCCCACTGAAGATGTTTTCTACATGGCACAGTGGAGGAGGCTCCATCATAATCTGGTGTGCTTTTTCCTTTAATAGGATCATGAATCTTTAGGTTGTGCAGGGGCGTCAAACAGCAGTGGAGATTGTGGACATGTTGCAGAGGCATCCCTCTCAACTGAGGACCTTGTCTAACTGATAATGACAGGGTCTTTTAACAAGACAACAACCGTCTGATACAGGACTTTTTTTCGAGGAGAATAAGGTTGCTCTTTTGGACCATCCTATGTGTTTTCCTGCGTGTTTGGTTCTACAACTTTAATATATTTGTCCCATCACTCTCAGAAACTTTTAGGAATTGTGAAATAAATATTTTACTGAGTTTAACCTCCTTAGCGATAGTGTGCTCTGAGAGCACTTGCTTGTGCACCTCAACAATTCTGCCACACTCAAAGACAGAAAGACTTGTCTTTGTCATGAAGTAATCACAACAATGTTACTGCTTGAAGAAAAATTATATAAAAGCCATATTTTTATGCAGATTTGAACTTTTTAAGGATAAGTTTTTTTCAGATGATGAACAGCCTGTTTGAGTTTAAAAGCAGTTCCCTTTCAAAAGCTACTCTCAATGCTGCACTCAATAGTGCTAATGAGAACTTCTTTTGTATGACTGGTTGTTGAAGCATGTGTGTCAAACATACCAATGTTTGGCTCATATAACCTCGGCCAGGTGACGTCACTTCATTACATGCATCTGGAGGCTATAAATAAGCATGAAATGGAAAACATCCTCAGGTCTTTTGTCTTCAATGACCGTATTGTGTGTGTGTGTGTGTGTGCGTGTGAAAGCAAAGCGAGAAATTAAAAAAAAAAGAAAAAAAGACAGCAGAAAGCGTTCTTTAAAAGAAAAAGAAAATAAAAATGAATGTCCATCAAGGTGCTCTGTGTTCGGCTTGCCTTTTTCCGAAGCAATCAGCGATCTGACGCTGTTCGCCCCTTTCTCTCGCTCTCCCACCAGATCACGAGGCTCTTCCATCTGATTCCGGTGCTTCTTGTGAACAGTCGGAGAAGTCCGCTTCTCTTGCTTCTGTCAAGATGGAGAGTGCCACCTTGGAGCGCACCTCTCGTGATGAGGGTGCGTTTCGAGACCTCCTTGAGGTGGTCACTCGAGCAGTCGATAGACTACATCTTGATTGGCCGCAGGAGCAAGAGACCCCTAAGCGCTCAAAGCTGGACGACAGATTTCTGTCTGCTGGCCAAGGGGAGGGACCTCAACGTCAGTCTCTCCCCTTTTTCAATGATCCCTTTTTCCTTTAAACCTTTCCTTTAAACCCTTTAAACCTTTTTCGGCACGGGGCTATATGATGATGCCCCAGGTTGAGGAGACAATTGCGGGCTATCTCTCTCCCTGTGGCTCATCCTCACTGAGAAAGCCAACTCTCCCCGCCAAGCCGTGCAGAATAACTGGTGGTGTAATAATCTTCGCTGGTGGGGAAGGCTTTTCAGGCAGCGGGTCAGGCTGGTGCTGCCCTGCACACCATGGTGGTTCTGCAGGCATACCAGGCTGACCTGCTTAAAGACTTGAGCACTGGCGGGTCCATTGATGAAGAGACGTTTTTAGAACTGCGCCGAGCCACAGACTTGTCTCTCCATGCAACTAAGCAGACAGCCCATGCCATGGGCCGCTCCATGGCTGTCATGGTGTCCATGGAGAGACATCTGTGGCTCAACCTCACAGGCATCAAGGACTGGGATCCTACCTTCCTCCTTGATGCCCCCGTCTCACCTTCCGGCCTATTTGGCGACATAGTCAACACCGTTGCCACTAGGTTCTGGGAGGCATAACGCCACGAGGAAGCATTTGTGAGGTTTCTTCCCCGCTGTGCTCAAGAGTCGGGACTGTCGGCCACCCAGGCCCGACCAGGTGCGGTCACTTTGAGAAGTGAAGCGCAAAAGGAGAGTGTGGTGAGTCACAACACAGGAAGTTCCTGAGGTTCATTTTCGGGGGCGAGGCCTACCAGTATTGGGTTCTTCCATTCTGCCTAGCCTTGTCACCTCGCACATATACAAAATGCATGGAAATAGCTCTGGCTCCTCTGCGACTCCAGGGCATTCGCATTTTCAATTATATAGATGACTGAGAGATGCTGGCCTTCCAGCCAATGTAATAGAGACTATTCTAAGCGCTAGGGCTCCCTCCACCAGAAGGTCTTATGCCGTCAGATGGCGTGCTTTTGAAGATTGGTGCATGACACATCATACAGACCCAGTTCACTGCCAGATTGTTTCAATGGCCACCATTTCAGCCTGCCTGATTGATGGGGTTTCCATGGGAAAGCACCCTCTAGTTGCCCGCTTCATTCGTAGAGCTAAGTGGTTAAGGCTTCCTATCAGAGCAACGGTACTATCATGGTATTTGACCATTGTGCTTGAGGGGCTGGCTGGCACCTCTTTTGAACCATTAGAATCAGTGCCGGACAGCCTTCTGATGCTAAAGATGTTTTTTCTGATGGCCGTAACTTCTCTGAAGAGAGTTGGTGATTTGCAGGCTCTGTCAATCTCGCCATTCTGCCTAGACCTTGCCCCTGCCTAGACTTTGCCCCTCGCCATCCTGCCTAGACTTTGGTCAAAGTTATTTTGCATCCTCACCCTAATTATCTTCCTAAGGTGCCATTCTCGACCGTAAATCCGGTCGTTCTTGAAGCCTTCTATCCTCTGCCATTCACTACACTGGAGAAGGAGAAACTTCACTTACTGTGTCCAGTAACCAGGGGCCACTAGACAAACCATGTCACATTGGGTGAGGGATGCTATTGCCCTAGCCTACGAGGCGCGTGACCAAACTTCGCCTCTAGGAATCAGGGCCCATTCAACCAAGGGGGTTGCATTTTCAATGGCTTTAGCAAGAGGTGCACCCTTGAACCAAGTGTGTGATGCGGCAGGATGGTCTTCTCCGCACACATTTGTTAGATTTTATAGTCTGGATGTCTATGCTACTCCTGGCTCTCATGTCCTTGAGTCAACATCCCAAGGTCATGTCTGAGACCTCTTGATGTTTGTGCACTTACACTACACAACACTTGGGGTCCAGAGACTTCCAGTACGGCGGCGTTGGTATTCTTGTTCCCATTAGCACTATTGAGTGCAGCATCGAGAGTAGCTTTTTAAAGGGAACAAGATGCTGCACCTCAATGCCGCACTGGATGTGTGACCGGACGTCCTTTCAGACAAAAGATTAACCTGAGGATGTTTCTGTTTCATGCTTATTTATAGCCTCCAGGTGCGTGCAATGAAGTGAAGTCACCTGGCCGAGGTTATATGAGCCAAACTTTGGAGTGTTATTAGTTCTAACTGGCACATATTCAAACAGTAAAAATACTGTTATTTCATTTAGCAAGTTTGTGGAAAAGTGAAAGCAAAGTTTGTCATCCATGGACGAAAATAAACACAAAATCATTTTATAAAAAACACCGAAAAAACACAGACTAAGTACTCTAACATAAAAATACTTAAAAACTTTAAATATAGGAAGTATACGTTTAGTCTACTTTTTATGTGCTTCTCAGAAATGGTCTTTTTAAGTATACTTGTTCTCCTAGAATCCGTGTTTTCATTGTTATATGATAGGGGTTGCTAGTACACATCTTCCGTATAGAATTTCCACTCTGTAAAAAATTAGCCACTGGCCGTTTGTCAAATGGAAGGCTGCATCCTCTGTAGGACGCATTTGTGAGCTGCATACATCATCAAACTTGTTTTAAGTTAAGAGCATCATATTTGCGAGTCATAAGTGTAATTCAACACTTAATTAAGATCAAATTTACTGTTAATATTGTAAAACAAGATCTTCTTCATGACATAAGCAACCTACAAATGCAAGCTCTGGTGGATGCAGTCTTCGATTTGAGAAATGGCCATTATATTTGCTTATATTTTCACTATATTTAATTGTTTCTAAATATTACAAGCAATTAATTCAACATATTATAATTAATTATTATAAATCAAATGAAATGCTTACATTGTACCATTAAAATGACTAAAATAGCATGAAAAAATTAAGTAAATTAAAAAAAAAAAAAAAACCACTATGCTATACATGTCAGGCCAGTAGTTGGCTATCAAGAAAAAAACCCTCTAAAATGTAATATTCATGCACAAGACAAAACTTTTTATAAATTCACATTTTTGTTGATTACAACAGAGTTATTGAAGACACCAAATGTTAATAAAACAATTTTTTGATTACAGTCGTCAGTGTTTGCTTTAGTTGGGCACTTGACTCTATAACAATGAGCTTTGTTTGGTTGCTGTGAGGTAGTTAGACAAGCAAAGAGAAATAGTGATCAGGTGATTAAGTAAGCCAGAGGCGACAGCGGCAAGGAAACAAAACCCCATGCATACAGAATGGAGGAAAAAAAACCTTGGGAGAAACCAGACTCAGTTGGGGTCAGTTCTCCTCTGACCGGACGCCCAGCACTTAACTTCCAGTTCAATTTTAAACGCTGCTGTGTCAGATAGTGTAAATGACTTAGTGTGTGTGTGTATGTGTGTGTGCATCAGGATCTGGTGATCTGTCGACGAGCGCATCTAGGTTTTCTGGTCTCTGATGAACATAATCTCTGTGTGCTGATCCACCATCTAGTCTGGATACAAACTGTGAAAACAGATTGAGAAAGAGACAGGACTAATATTAGCGTACATGCCATTCTTTTTACGATGTCACAAGTACATCGTATTTTAGGAGCAGTGTTCCCGGTTCCAGCAAATCTAAGTAATGCAGCCTAAAAATCCTTTAACGGATTTGAATAATAAAAAGTGTGTTGGTGTGTTATGTGTAGGCTAAGTTAAAAAGATGTGTCTTTAATCTAGATTTAAACTGGCAGAGTCTGTCTGCTTCCCGAACAGAGTTAGGGAGATTGTTCCAGAGTTTAGGTGCTAGATAGGAAAAGGATCTGCCGCCCGCAGTTCATTTTGATATTCTAGGTATTATCAAATGGCCAGAGTTTTGAGAACGTAGCGGACGTGCAGGACTATAATGTGATAAGAGCTTGCTCAAGTATTGAGGAGCTAAACCATTCAGGGCTTTATAGGTAATTAATAAGATTTTAAAATCTATCCGATGTTAGGGATTGGGAGCCAGTGCAGTGTTGACAGAATCAGGCTAATGTGATCATACTTCCTAGTTCTAGTAAGGACTAACGTATTTTAAGCATTAACGTATTTGAGTTATAATTCTACAGCAGAAAATCTGTGAAGCTGGATTATCTTGTTTTCTTTTTTTTTAACTAGTTTTTTGGTTCAGGAAATAAAAGGGTAGGGTCTTCAATTAGACACACTGACATCAAGAGTCAGTGTATGAATCTCAACGGTGACAATAATAGATCACATAAACAGATCAACTAAATGATTCATGTCGCAATGCATCATGGCAGTCATGGAGGAATTTTGGTTGGTGGCATCCAGAATACACTGTGACTTGCTTTTTGATGTTCACCATTGTTGAGGTTCTCACCCTGATTCTTGTTGTCTGTGAAAGCGAGCTTTGTCCTTTTAAAAAAAGTATGCATGTATTCTGGCTGCCACATGACCCACCTTTAATGTTGAAAAAAAAAAAGTTGTTGTTTTCATGTTGGTGCAACATTGAATGTAGAATAATTGAAAACCAGCCAACAATTGACCAACCATGAAATATGGTTTTAAAAGGGCAGTTGTTGTTTCAATGTAATGATAAATGGTTAAACAAGGATAACAAAAGCATTTGAAAATCAGTGTGTACAATTTGCAACATTTTGCTGTGTTAGCACACCGAGACAATTCCTATTGGTGGTTTTACCTTGTATTGATCATGATTGGTTAAGCTGGCCATCATCCACAAAGGCCGCCAATAAAACTGTTTGCACCTATCAAAATTGTAAAATCTGACCGTTATTGTCATTTTTCTGAGTGAGGCAGCTGACTGCAGCTGCTGCTCATTGAGATTACTCAGTTGATCCCAAATTATTTTATATTTGCCTGTTAAATTTTAAATTTGAGTCGTGATCTTATCACTATCACTTTATTGTGTGTGTGTATTGCTTTTTCTCAAAGATTACACACTCTATTCATTACTGAATATCAAGGGATAGCCAAAGTTAGTTCATCTACTACACTACACTGTCACTTCTGGTAATGTTAGAGATTCATCCTGTAAATTACTTTTACTTTACTTTTTACTTAGAAATGTACTAATATTTTATTTAACTTGTTTTAATAAATACACTGTCGAGTTAGGATCCTAATTAAAACATTGTAACTAGGGGGGCTCTAAAAAACGGCTTGTGAATAATTTGTTGTTGTTGTAAACTTTCATCTGAATTCATGAATAATGTTTGATGAATTTTGTGATTTCTTTTTTGCCCCAATCCTACTGTTATTGAACTTTAAAATGAAAATATATCAAAGTTGATATTTAATGAGTATTTATTTTTGGTGATATAAAGGATCACCCGAAGCACAACCTCGCAATATGAACAAGGCTGTTGCCTGGGAAATCTGTGACAATAGCATTCCCCAAGCAGGTTATAACCATTTATTTATGTTTAGGGAGTAAAGAATTCATTGAAAACAGCCTGAAGAGCTATGGTCAAATCAAGCTAGGCCAAAAAGTGTCTGATCATTACTTTAAGGTAGCTCTAGGTCTCTTGGCAGCTGCATCCACGGTGATAACCTTGGGCCACCTGCACATGAGGCCATTTCAAATGTTGCTTAAAAAGGGGTATTCTAGTTCCCATTAGCATTATTGAACATAGCATCAAGAGTAGCTTTTGATAAGGGAACATCCCGGGTTACATGATTGTAACCCTGTTGAGATGCTACGTCCTTTCAGAGAAAAACCTTGTTTCATGCCTATTTATAACCTCCCAGGTGCATGTCAAAACATCTCAAGGCCTCCAAAATCACCTCGGAGTAACTAATGTTTCTTTAATTGGTTCACAGTTACACAGTGCATACCTGTCCTTGCAATTGTTCTTTTCTACTGACCCAGACATCAACAAGGAATGAGGCTGATATATATTTTTATAATGCTACACTGCAACTTATTTGAAAACGTTGCTTCATATTAGAAAAGCTGAAGTCCATAGAAAACAGCTGAGCTACTGTCACGCTTCCTGGTCCTTTGCCAATCTTGTCATTCTCTATTGTCCTGTCAGCTAAAAGCATAAAAACAAGAAACTACATAAAAGAAAAGAGAGCTACATTAAATTAAAATGTAAGTGTGAATATAAATGATGAAAGAAAATTCATGAAGCTTACATAGTGTGATGTTATTTATTGTGCATCAATGTGTTTTATTTCACAGTGTGATATTTTCATGGTGCCTCTGATGAGATGGCAGAATTAAATAAAACCATTGCCTCACCGTCTCCTCATCATCCATCCACTTCACTGTCCTAGGGCATAATTAATTTTATCATCAGCATCATTATTATTGTTAAATAGTTTTTCTCTTTTTTTCTGTTACTGTGCCTGTCATGAATATCAACTATATGCAAATAAGCTGAAGTTACACATCTTGAGGATCCAAGAGACAGCAAGAGAGAGAGGAGAGTGAGAGACTGAAAGACTGAAAGACAAAACAAGGCTATTTAGAAAAGACTGTGTGTGGTCTTGCATTATGCATTTCACTGGCATTTGTGTAACCCAATTAATCAAGCGGAAGAGTGGAGAGATGCACAAAACGATGAGATTGCCCTTCACATTGATGAGGCCCAGCCAGGGCCAAAAGTTGTACCACCTAAGTACCTGGCAGCCATATTGATGAGGGAGACTAATGCGTATGTATTTGTCCTTTTGTTGCCTTCTCTAACTCATCAGAATATGCCCACATCCTCTAACCATGTCTAAGCATGATTTATATGGTTATCATATGTTTAGTAACACAATTGCCAAAAGGTGTAAATTAGTATTAATGCACTAGGTAACTAACAATGATATGTATGATATATATTTTAAAGCATTTATTAGTCTCTATTAAAGTTGCTAGTAAAAACAATTATTTGTTGAGTTAGTATGAAAAATATCATAATGCTGATGTCTGTTTGAATATGGGTCCTGATATCCAAAATTCAAATGTCAGGACAATGTTTAATACAAAGGTTTTATTAACTAAATACTAACTCATATAATTTAACAGACAAGCATAAAAACACAACGTGTAACTTAATACAATACCAAAGAGACTTACACAAGAACAATACAAAACATACACAATGACCTGGGGATATGCATTATAGGAAATTCATGGACAAATTGTCTAGGATTTAATGAAAGAAGTTGTAAGGAGGTGAATCAAAACCTGTATATGCATTAAGACTGATCTGAGAAGGGATATCCAAATCCAACAAACGATAAGTCGAAACTAGGAAATATTATAGTTAATGAATGATCCAAATTTAATCACAACTAGAGGGATCAGCAGTTACATTTTAATAAATATAAATAAAATCACGAAAGACTGGAGTCAGATAAAATTATGTATAAGGTCAGTACTATAATTGGAAACCCATAAGATTAATAAATATTAGTGATTTTTAACGAGACGCAAAGAAAAGACCGAACACGCATTGACCTTCGACCAGGGCCTCTGGATTCCGTTCTGCAGGAAAAGGGGGACCCTTACACCAGTAGGGATTCTGGATACAAGGGATGTGCCAGGTCTATTGCCAGATCTCAGTCATCCAGCTCTTCCTGTAGGTCCAGCAACCCTAGATGGATTATCAGCTCACCCTCAGCTCTGCTGCAGTGGGCAGAGCTCCACTTTGCACTCTCGCAGTTCTCGGCATTCTCCACTGTGGCGTGCTCTGTAGCCAGCTCACCACCAGCTCTAACGCTCCGTGGCTCTGTCACTCTCTCTGGCGATGGCTCTGTGGCTCTTTTTACTCATTCCTCCATGTCTGTTATTTTTCACTGCGTTCATTTGTTTCACAAAGTCTTTTTTGTGTTCTCTTTGGTTGGGCTCTTAGAACTTTGTTTCTATTGTAGTAACTTTCTTTCTATTGATGCAGTGAGACTTATTTGATTTAAAGGAAAGAAAAAGTAATAAAAAAGGTTGTTTTTAGAACTTGTGTAAATAAACTAACTGAGCATTTGTGAGTACAGCATACTATTCTTATTTTGGTTTGCATGTTGTTCAAGTAAGCCCAACTAACTGCACTGTAAAATCAAATTAGTTGGGTTTAATTAAAAAATCAGGCAAAATTGATTGCCTTAAAAAAACTAAGTAAAAAAAAGTATGGACATACATACAGGAAAAGTATGTCGTACTGACAAATGCTTTGTATAGTTTACTTACACAAGAGTTCTAGTAACTAAAATAGAACTGCAAGGGGTACTTGATCCTTTACTTTAGGTTTGCTCATGACTTAGTATAGCTACCACTGAATCAAGTGCATTACGGCAGAATAAATTATTAGGCTTTGTTTTATAGCTGTTTTTATGTGCCAATTTATTTGCTGTCAGTAGTAGCAGAAAAAAAGGGCAAATCAAATGGTTACTGTTCCAATTAATAAAAAGAAATTAGATTTATTTGTTACCATTGTTTTGATTCATGTGCTGAATGCTGAAAGTGTTTTACCATAGTTATTTAAAAATTACATCAATAAAAATGTTCTCAAGGGAATAATGAAAAACAATGAAATTGTAAAAGATCATTAACCTCCTAAGACCCTGCGTTCTCATACAAGGACATTGTATTTTGGTGAATTTCTCTGAGACTCTAACATGCCACAGTTTTAGGTCTGGAACATTGGGAAAGAAATTAAATTTCAATGTCATATTAAATATTACATATTATTATAAAAAAATATTTTTTAAAGCAAAAGATATGTGCACAATTATTAAAAACAATTATTTATATAAGTTCTTCATGTTTATATTTGTTGTTGACGAACGAGTGGCTTCTGTTTAATTAATAAACATAATGTTATCTAAGCCATAAAAGTATGATGAAAATGTGACTCTTAAATGGGCAAACAAGAAAAAGAGTGCTAGCGTTTATTGATGTGTAACTAATGAAACATTTTTTTAGTTATACGATTTATATTTATATAAGAGAACAATGATGAAATGAACAATAAACAATAGAAATGGTGAAATAAAAATTCAATAATTAATCCAAATGTTGAACAACTGACTTAGTATAAAACTTAAATGTGATTCTTAATCGCTGTCAGACTCTGAGCCGACCCAGGACAAATTATCTCCATCATCAGACTTTCCATCGCTCGTGGTATTTAATGTTTCTTATACCTCTTCAACATCCATAAATCACCTTAATTTACTCATTTCGTCTCTATTTATTAAACTGATAACTGTTAGTTCAGTGAGTGAACGTCTTGAATATCAATGAACAATGTTAAAACACAGGGATGTGCACAGATATTTTGAGGGGCATGTGCTGAACCTGAAAAGAAAATGCCTTATAAAGCAACAAGATATTTTTCCCAATGCAAGACTTTGTTCAGCTGCTGTGCAGGGTTCCCAGGTTTTCACAAGAAAACCCAGTCAAATTTATACTCAAAACTAGCCCAATTGCGCTTTTTGGTGGGGTTCCCCTGGTAAATTCACACTCCAGGGACTAAATATCACATTAGGTCTCTTTAGCGTCAATGACATGAAAAACATCCCATGGACTTGGCAATACTGCTAAATCATTTTGTCAAGATAAAGAGGGTGGAGCTATGAGGTTTACTGACAGTTTAAGTGGATTCAACAAGATTTTAGTCAGAAGCTCTATCATTTCATTAGCTAAATATTTGAAGATAGAATATAGAGGGAGACACAAAGGGTAATTAATAGCATTAATTTATTGAAGGGAAAAAGAACACCACCAAAAAAGGGTACTTCTCAAACATGAACATAGCTTATGAGTAAAATATTATTTATTATTTCGTTATTTTTAATGCTCAAAACAAAAGAAAAGTATTTTTTTCCCTCCTAAAACTTCTATCTCAGGTTTTAAGACTTTAATGAACACACACAAAGAAAACACTAATAGAATGAATACACTTAATCAGCAGATACACCATCCTTTAAAAGCAATCTGTATTATCTTCCTTCACTTGAAATCAAATAACTCTGATTCCATATTGCATCCCTGTATTGCTAGAAAGAAAATTAATGTTCTAAATGCCCAATCAAATAGAACACGAATCACTATAATGGTGACTTTGACACTACCATTGACTTTTTAACCCCTTTTCTTTTTTTTTTTTTTTAAATTTTGTTCCTATTTATTTTCCTTCTTTTTTTTCACTAATAGCTCACTAATATAGAGGGTCATTATTGCTCACATTGTCACAACCCTTCCCCACCCCTTCCAGGCTAGATTCCACCCAGCAAATGTTTCCCTTTTGCCACTACTAGTGGAGCATGTTTAGGCATTTGGTAGGGTTAAAGGCTCTAAAATATGCCTATGCAGAATAATGCATTAATATATGCTTTATAAGTACTAAAAGACAGCCAATATGCATGCTAATAAGCAATTAGTATATAGTGAATAGTGTTCTCAAGTGTTACCGGTAGTATTAAAAACTGAAGAGCTTTTGTCTTTTATAAATCAAATAAAGAGTTACCCTAAAGTGCAGCTAAAGATGCATTCTGCAGATCTTCTTTTATACAATCCTTCCATCCTTTTTGATGCTGCCAGTGGGAAGGGAAGAATTATGAAATATTTTTTAGGTGTCCCTGGGCAATTTTGTAATTTCATGCCTGTGTATGATAATTTTATGCTGTTCTGCCTCACGTAACTCAGAGCTGCCAGACTCTGGCAGCTGATAAATATGATCTTTTCCACTCTGTGCATAAAAACCTGAAATGAAGAGGAGAGAAGGAGGGGTCAAGACAAAAAGAAGGGAATAGATCAGGTTTCGTATAGTCCAAGGAGGGATGTTGAAATGGGCTGTTCTGACACAGAAAAGATCTTGGCAAGAGTGAAATGAATGGAGGTCTTTGTTGTCAAGGTAATTTCACGGTTTGTCCATGCACTCAGCTTAGTTCACCTCATCCCCCACCCCTAAAGACAATGTCATGGACAGACAGGTCACATCAAATGGCTATCCAAATTTAATCCAAACTTAACAATTTTGAGTTCATGGGTCACATGCTCTAATTTTAGCCATGTAAACCTTTACTTTCTGTATGGATCTGGATGGATTAAAAAATACTTTGCACACTGCAAACAGAAGCATTCTGTACTAATTAAAGGTTGGCTAAAGAGGTCTTAGCCACAGCAAGATACACAGAGATATGGATCATTATCTCTATTACTGTTCAAAACCATTTATCTGATAAAAGCTTTTCTTCACTACTGCATTGTCAATTTTAATGCAATTATCATAATTCACTCCCAAATGTTTTGCATGTGTATGAGAATTCACAGATAAAGAACCCACATGTTTTTATCTGTATAGTAGACGCTGGGGGTCCAAAAACTACAATTTCAGCTCTAGAATAATTAAATGTTAAAAATAGGCTGCCAGCCAGCATCTTACCTTTGCTACACAGTACAATAAAGAATGTATGTCACAATTATCCATTATGCCCCACGCCCCCATCTGAGAGTTGTACCCCTTCCCCTTCCTCACAGTGGTTTGGATCACTGCCTGTTTTCCCAGTTCATCTCACCTACTCTACACACATATGAGTCAGGTATGTGGTTGTGGCTCAGTTCATTAGTAGTGGTTGTACTCCAGTAAGTAGGGTATTTTATTAACTTTAAATAAAGCCATTCTCTTTATAGTTAATGTCACCAAGCCAGCAGAGGGAGCTCTTACCTCTGGGTGATCTGCCATCACTCCCTCTGCTGCTACTTCCTGTCTGAGGACTATAAATTCAGTAGCAGGCCACTCACCTGCAGGTTGCATTGTTCGCCTGTTTGTTTGTTTGGATTGTTATCGGATTGTTGTTTCTTGTTTCTCTGGTTTTGATCCTGCCTGTCTTCTGTTGTTCTGATTGTTTGCTGCCTGACTCGACCTTCGCCTGTTTCTGGATTTTGTTATTGCCTTGCCTCTGATACTCCTGTTTGCCCTGTTTGACGCCTGCCTGCTTTGACCATGCCTTTGTTTAATAAAAGCCTGCAATTGGATCCACACGCCTCAGACCCCTCATTCGTGACAGAATGCAACCTCACACCAGGATCCAGTGGCTTTTCACCCGAACCATGGCCAGGTATGCACCCCACAATGTCTTTACTAACCCTCAAGTAGGGCACCTGAACACTTGAGGACTACACCCAAGAATTTCTGGACCTGGCTTACCTCTCTGACCTACCAGACTGTTTGCTGATAGAATTTTTTCATGAGGGAATAAATCAGCCACTCAAGACGAAACTGGTTCAAGAGGGTCCACGTAAGTCACTTGCACAATTTATAGAGTTCGGTTTAGTGACTGTGGGGTCAGCTTTCACGTTTGGAGGAGGAAAAGGACACCGCATCAACTCCTGTAATGGCTCCCTTCCCCAAGCCGCAGACCAAGATGTCCGCCGCCTGCCCAGAGCCGCTGCCCAAGATGTCCGCCGCCTCCCCAGAGCCGCTGCCCAAGATGTCCGCCGACTCCCCAGAGCCGCTGCCCAAGATGTCCGCCGCCTCCCCAGAGCCGCTGCCCAAGATGTCCGCCGCCTCCCCAGAGCCGCTGCCCAAGATGGCCGCCGCCTCTCCAGAGCCGCTGCACAAGATGGCCACCACCTCCCCAGAGCCGCTGCACAAGATGGTGGCCTGCCCAACGCCACTTCCCAAGATGGCCGCCTGCCGTGCGCTCCCTCCCGTGCCTCCAGTGCCCGCGCCTCGTGCGCCGCCTCCAGTGCCCACGCCTCGTGCGCCGCCTCAAGTTACTCCTACCTCCCTCCTCTCCACCGTGCTCCGTCAGTCCACCAGCTCCACCAGGCTCCATCGTCTCTCCGGCTCCGCCTTGGTCGGTCGTCGACCATCCGTCGCCTCAGGATTCCTTTCCTCCAGCTTCGCCTCGTCCCTCCATCCCTCCGGCTCTGTCAGGCTCCTCCCTCCCCCCGGCTCCACATCAGTCCTCTGTCAATCTGGCTCCGCCGCGTCCTTCTCGTCCCCCGTCTCCGCATCAGTCGTCGAAGCCTGCGGTATCGCCTAGGACCTACAGTGCCTCTGTGTCACCTTGGTTCTTCGGCTCTCCACCTCAGTCTCCTCGACCACCTGCTCCACCGCCGTCGGTCGGCCCCATGGCCCCTCAGACCCCTCATTTGTGACAGATGATGCTGATTCTTTAATAAATTAGTTGTGGCAAAAAAGTTGATTACCGATGTAATTTTCCATGAATCTTCTATATTAGCATTAAAACGTTACTTATCTAGTTAACGATAGCTTATTTAGAATAGCTTGTTGCACAGTGAACTGCAACTAAATAAATAAAACAAAATACAGGAACTTACCTTACTCCTTATCTAGCCAAAACAGGAGAAAACTGTGGTGGAAAAACATGGAATGGCACCTAGCCCCTACAGCATTCTCATGCTACAGCATAATTAGACTGCTCAACTGTCCCTTTAGGCATCAAAAAGGGAAGAGGAAAGATCGTGAGAGGGAGACATACAAAGTGTGCAGTATTGGGGGGTGTCCAGCGCCACATTTGAGAAACACTTCCTTACTGTAAAAATTACTCCATTACATATTAAGAAATTAGAAATTAAATTTAACAATATTTCAGCTTGGCAGAAAAAAACAGATCATGCAAGTCAGTGTCAGTCATACTCAAGTGATTAAAAAGGTATAGGTATTAGTAAGAACTTTGAAGAATAGGAATGTTACCGTTGAGTGCTAAGTTCCCAACACAGAGAAGAAGACATCTTAGGAAGATCTTGGCAGAAGAGCAGACTGATAAGATGGCTGTCTTTTTATAGTGAGCTTCTTGAGAGGGAGTTCTCCAGCTGTATAGGACTTTCCCAAAAAGTGTTGACTTGCACCTGTAACCTATAAAGGAGGGCTGCACTTAGAAGTGAGCCAGAAGTTAATGCTGCACCTCGATGACATACTTCTCCGATGCCAGACAGCCTCGCCACGACGCCTCCGAACGACCGAGCTCGCAGATTACACAACTTTGTTTTTATTTCTATTTTTTATAACCAATACGCTCGCCTGCCAAAAGACTCTGATTTTTAGACCTGAGCAGACCAGACCACGGAGAAGTCTTCTGTGACCTGTCTTGTCAGTATGATTAAATGCTTATGAGAGATAGGACAGACTTTACCTAACCTGAGGATAAACAAAATAAGGTAGAGGGTGCAGGAGATTTGAGCACCATAAAACAATATATATATACAGTATATGGGGCAATAATTGTATTCAACTTCAACAAAAGTTCTCAAAGTTCTTGGAAGCAATGCCAGCAATGCCAAAAAATCAGGTAGCCATCAAGCATTGCCGGGCCTTGTTGTGCCTGGGATGTCTTCAATGGCTTGAAGAAATCCTTTTCCTCTGATAAAATGAAATCATGTATGCTTATATTTCTCTTTGATGGAGTTAAGTTAAATACAATACACATTTGCAAATGTCTCTATAACAATTTAAAACATTTTTAGTGCTTTTAATATTATTAAGCTTACATGCACTTATTCAGTTATATATTATCTTAGCATTCTATGGTTGCAAAAATTTCACACATGTACATAGAACATTCCCTTATGTCCCAAAGTTATAAAATATACAAATATGATCTAAATGTTTCTTAGTTCTAAAAATCTATTTGATATTAAGAAATAAAAACACAAACATAATCTGTACTAATTAGCATGTCACTTCTGTTAATTTAGTTTTATATGCCATTGTCAACAAACTGAGTTTGAGGATGGCAACATCAATTGTCCAATTTTTTTTTAAACTTTGAAAGCAGAATTGACCCCACAATCAGCTCAGTATCATTGATCATGTTTACACCTGCAAGGATTGCATCCTCTTGCAGATTTTCATGGACATCTTGACTCATTTTAGTTGGGAAACCACGATGTTGAGTGTTGGTACAAGCCAGCCCATAGGCACACTGGTTTCTCCCTGATATTATTCCCTTTGGCAACAGGGGCCATAGTTGTGGCATATTCTCCAAGAAACGTCTTTTCTGCAGGAGTGAACCTATAAAAATAAAAAACTTGTATAACTATATAAAATAGCTGATTACTGCCAAATATAGATGCTACTCATTCAGGATAGTAATGTTTCTTTATGGGATAGTAGAACAATTTGTAATGATTGTTTTGATTTGTAATAATTTGCTGCTTGCCCCCCTTATTTGCTAGTTTTCGAATGAATTGAGAAAAAAAAAAGTCCATTATATCATCCAACAATTCAGCAAATAGTTATCACGATCATCCTTCTTAATGGCACACAAATATTCACTTGTGCTGGTGGAAAAATGCATAGCCTCTGAAAGAAACTTTAAAAGAAAATGCATAGCATTATTTAATTTTAACCCTCTACAGCATAGCGTTGCCCTCAGGCAACGGACATTTTTCTTTTGCCCTATGTTTAATAGATTATTGTAACAAGTTAAAATGTTTGAAAAGTATCAAAGAACAGTCCAGTTAGGTGTGGGAGTCACTATCAACCGCCATTTGAAGGTGGGATGTCCTTTTCTGACACAATGTCACAGGAGCACAAAAGTATTAAAATTGTGAGAAGGGAAAATTATTGCCTTTTAGTAATCTTACTTAAAATGGCATGAAATGTACATTAAAAATGTGTGTGTGTGTGTGTGTGTGTATGAAGGTATAGAGAACACTTTCATCTGGTTTTATGACTTTGTTTATTTTGAATGCTCAGAAATTCTGTTTTTATTTTCATTGCCTCAGGGCAACCTTGCACAGTAAGGGGTAAGGAATGTCTCCTGTACTTAACTAGGATTTCCCATTGACAATGCATATGGGTGTCAAGAAAAGGAAGATACAAGGTTTCTGGGTGTGCAGAAACACCAAAGTGATGTGCAAAAACAGCATACTGTGCAACTAAACTTTTAATTAGGGTTGGAGCTAAACTCCCAGCTCTGTAATATGACACAAACCTGCATATGCATCAAATACAATATATCAATGTGTTTCAAGTGTTTTTCCCTTTTTACTTAATAATTTATTGATATATTTTGACAGATTTGTGATTTTGTATTGCTCTCTGAATATTGTCTTATTATATGTGAATGGAGAATTTTCTATACTATTCTATACTATTGTTGCGTAATGTTGCCCTGACGCAACAGAAAAACATTTTGGATGGGGGATGAGGGGTGATAAAAAAATGAAAAAAAAATCAATAAAATATTTACAAATAAATCCAAAAATTATGTGGAATATTTTTTGATGTGCCATCAAAATGCCTGCAGCAGAGGGATAACATTATTTGTATGGGGATTTTGAATTCTGCAAAGAGATTGTTAACATTGCACTAAAACGTTAAACTAAAATATAGACATGCCACAGTGGTTTTTATTTTTTCATCAGTAACTGTATTCACTTATGGTATTGCTAACATACAGCAAAGTTATGTTAACAAACATTATGCTTACAATACAGTCAGACATGGTCTGTACAGATTAATTTGGCTAAATTCACATTAAATTATCATTACATCCTTCCTTCCTTCGTGGTTCATGGCAAACAAAGTAGACACTGCATTCTGCAAGTTTTGGGGGGCTATATAATCCAAAACTTGTGAGTCTCAGACCCAGTAGGCATTGTAGGTGGAGAGAGTCAATAACCAGCATTCTCTATCCTTAATACCACAACTGTGGTGAGACTCTTGAGCAAGGCACAGATCCCCCAGCTGCTGCCCACTGCTCCAGTATCTTCAATACTGTAATGAAGCATCAGAGACGTGGGGATCCATTTGCGACTGAGCTTTAATCGTGGTCAGGCAGGCAGGGTCAAACAGGAGCAAACGATAATACACAAGGGAAATCCAAGAGACGTAAACGATAACAGGCAGAAGGTCAGAAGGCAGGCAGATATCAATCACAGGAATAAACAAGGTACAGGTCAGCAACAGGAAAACAAACACGGGAATAAACGCTCAGAATTGCTGTAGACACAAACAAGACTTCGCGATGTGTGATCGAGAGGGAGTCCATTATAAAGGCTGGGTAATGAGGAACACCTGGTGGCTGTAATCAGCCCAAGGTACGGGGTTGTGGGAAATGTAGTCTTTAGTGATCAGTATTCCGGTGAGAGCTCCCTCCGTTGGTGGTTGGAGAGAGCCACAGAGGTGCTGTTCGTGACAGAGCCCCCCCCCTGCGAGCGGCTCCGGAAGCGAGGGGTGACTCGACGCCGAGGTCTTCCACGGGGTCTGGGAGCAGGTTTGTCGGGATGGTCATGGTGAAAGGTGACAGTGAGAGCGGGGTCGAGAATATCTCGAGCAGGTATCCAAGACCTCTCCTCGGGTCCATAGCCTTCCCAGTCGATGAGGTATTGTAGTTCTCTGCCTCGGCGTCGA
Organism: Puntigrus tetrazona; assembly: GCF_018831695.1. Classification (NCBI taxonomy): domain Eukaryota; kingdom Metazoa; phylum Chordata; class Actinopteri; order Cypriniformes; family Cyprinidae; genus Puntigrus; species Puntigrus tetrazona. The sequence goes on along the minus strand of NC_056703.1, from coordinate 25,741,725 downwards.
GAGTCCAGGATTTCTCGAACCTGGTAGGCCTCCTCGCCGTCGATGATCAAGGGAGGGGCGTCGTTGGTAGCAACCTCTTCCTGGTCCCTCTCTCCTCCCGGAGCACCGGCGGGTTTAAGCAGTGAGACATGGAAAGTAGAGGCAATGCGGTAATTAGCAGGTAGGTCAAGACGGTAGGAAACTGGTGTGACTTGTTTGATGATTTTGAAGGGACCCACGTACCTTGGACTCAGTTTCTTGCAGGGTAGCCGAAGGCGGAGGTCTCGGGTTGATAGCCAAACCCAGTCACCAGGTGAGTACTCGGGTGCATCTCGGCGATGACGGTCAGCCTGAGCTTGGAACCTTCTGACAGCTCCTCTGAGATGGACGTGGGCGGTGTTCCAGACTTCCTCACTTCTTTGTAACCATGAGTTGACTGCGGGCAGTGCGGAGGGTTCTCCAGACCAAGGAAACAATGGCGGTTGATAGCCCAGAACGCATTGGAAGGGAGTTAGTCCAGTGGATTGTTTCCTTAGAGAATTCTGGGCATACTCAGCCCAGACTAAATAGCGACTCCAGTCCTGTTGGTTGTTGTGGCAGTAAGTTCGGAGAAATTGTGACAGTTCTTGGTTCAGACGTTCGGCTTGACCGTTGGATTGAGGGTGATAACCTGAAGTTAGACTGATGTTAATGTTGAGTTGCGTACAAAAGGCTTGCCAGACTCGAGAGGTGAACTGTGGGCCGCGATCAGACACGATATCCTCGGGTAACCCGTAAAAGCGAAATACCTGTTGTAGAAGGACTTCAGCGGTCTCCCAAGCTGTGGGTAGTTTGGGCAAGGGTATAAATCTGCATGCCTTGGAGAACCGATCCACGACTGTGAGTACCGTGGTAAAGGAGTTGGAGACAGGTAGATCAGTTACGAAATCTATAGCTATGTGAGACCAAGGTCGTTCTGGTATGGGTAGTGGCTGCAGGAGTCCTGCTGGGCGTTGATGGGAGGTCTTTATGATATTACAAGTTTCACACTGTTGCACGAAATGGATGGTGTCTGAACGTATGGTGGGCCACCAGAATCGGTTGTTAACTAGCTGCAGGGTGGCTGTGATGCCTGGATGACCGGCGCTGGGAGTGTCATGAATCCAATGCAGAACTCTTTGTCGTAGTGCTTGGGGTACGTAAGTTCGATTAGGAGGGCAACCTGAAGGCGTTGGTTCAAAGAGTTGAGCCTCTGTGATCTCGGTCATAATATCCCACTGGACTGGAGCGATAATGCGGGCTGACGGTAGGATGGGTTCATGAGAGAACTCTTGAGGGATGCTCTCGAACTGCCTGGATAAAGCATCCGCTTTGGTGTTTTTTGACCCTGGGCGGTAAGTAACTTTAAAATCAAAGCGGGAGAAGAACAAAGACCACCTGGCTTGTCTCGAGTTTAGACGTTTGGCGGATTGGATGTATTCAAGATTACGGTGATCAGTGAGTATGGTGAATGGTAATTTGGCTCCCTCTAGCCAGTGCCGCCACTCCTCAAGGGCTGATTTCATGGCGAGGGGCTCTCTGTCCCCGACATCGTAGTTGCGTTCGGCAGGGTTAAGCTTGCAGGAGAAGTAAGCACATGGGAAGAGTTTTGCTGGCTGCCCGTGACGTTGAGACAGGATGGCGCCGATGCCCACATTAGATGCATCTACCTCAACGATAAATTCCCGATTGGGGTCTGGGTGATGAAGTATTGGAGCGGACGTGAACCTTTCTTTGAGTTGATCAAATGCTTGGATGCTGTCAGGTGACCACGATAGGCGATGAGAGGTTCTTTTAACCAAAGAGGTGAGTGGCGCGGCAATGATACTAAAATTGCGGATAAATCTACGATAAAAATTAGAGAACCCCAGAAAACGCTGTAATTCCTTGACTGTAGAGGGGCGCGGCCACTCCACGACTGCTTTGACCTTGTGTTCGTCCATCGTCACCCCGTCAGAACTGATAATGTACCCCAGATAAGCCACTTGGGTCCTATGGAATTCACATTTCTGGAGCTTGGCGTACAGTTGATTGTCAATTAAGCGTTGAAGAACTGTTCTGACGTGGGTAACATGAGAATCGAAGCTGTCAGAGTACACTAGGATGTCATCCATATAAACAATGAGGAATTGGTGCAACATGTCTCTAAATACCTCATTTACGAATGCCTGAAAGACAGAAGGACTGTTAGCGAGCCCGAACGGCATAACGAGATATTCATAGTGCCCTGATGTAGTGGAGAAAGCAGTCTTCCATTCATCTCCCTCCCTGATACGGATCAGGTTATATGCATTTCTGAGGCCCGGAACTTCAAACGAGCACGCGGCTTCGCCCAGAGGCAGAAAACTAACGCGAGCGACTATTCATTCGCCAACGCGATTAAGAACACGTTCGCCTCCACCTCCCAGACGTCCTCAAGCTTCCCCAGCTTCTCCCTACCGTGCAGCTTTTTCTTCCGCTCCATCCGCAACAAAATGGACAATTCCGGCTTTGCGTCAAGCACTGGCAAACGCGAACATTCCATTCTCCCGCCGCGCTAACAAAGCCGAGCTTCTCTCGCTGTACTCGACTTATCAAACAGGCGCAGCTTCGCCAAACATTTCTCCTCCAGCCAAAAGAAAGGAAACAACTAGAAGAAGCCGTAATTCTCCCAGGGGAAGACCCGAGAAGCCAGCATCTGCACCCGTATTAAGCCTCCGCCGACCAAGAGGCGGCAGAAGGCCCCCAGCTAGTGCTAGCAAAGCCCAGGACCCAAACACCAGCAGCTCTTCCTCCAGTTTCCAGCAAGCAACCCACGCAGCAGGCACCACGGCTCCAGCCCCCACAAGCCATCAGCCTAGCCCGTACCCACTCTGTTCATTGGATCAGTTGAACCCACACCAACAGTACTCTGCCCAAGTCTCTCCCGACCATGCCTGGCAACCAGCCCCCCCCCAATCCACTGTCCGTTATTTACCAGCCTCAAGTTTCTCCTATTGCTCCAGGACCTAACTCGTCCATTTCCGTTCCCACAACCCAGCTAGCCATAGGTGCCAGCACAGGCACACAGATGCCTCCACCGACGATCCCAGCCATAGCACCTCCTATTCCTCCTCCCCTCCCCTATTTTTCTGCTACCAGTCTGAACCCCCCATCATCTTTACACACCTATTCTTTCCTCCCTATCTTTTCCACTCTTTTCCCCTAGATCCCCGCCATAGCCGCCGTGAGCTCCAACCCACCCCACAAGTAGCTCCCATGAGTTACCCCCGCCATCTCTCCCTTGCCCACCACCCTTTCTCAGTATCCACTGCTAACCCCCTTCCTATGTCCTCAAATGCCGCCGCGGACCACTCCCTCTGTACACGACAATATCCGCCACCGCAGTGGCCAACACAGGCAGGAGCACTGCACCCACCGCCGTGGACCGCTTCCGCCGTAGATGATAATATACAAAACCTGCCACCGCAGTGGCCAACACAGGCAGGAGCATTGCACCCACCGCTGTGCACCGCTCCCATTACAGACGCACACTCGCACCCACTGCTTTTAGCAGCAGACCGCAAAAGCCGGAGCTCTGCACCCACCGCCGTGGGCAGCTCCCGTCAGAGACGGTCATTCACACAAGCTGCTATTACAGTGGACCGCTCTAAGCTGGAGCTCTGCACCCACCGCTGTGGACCGCTCCCGCTAGAGACGCACACTCGCACCCACTGCTTCTAGCAGCAGACCGCAAAAGTCGGAGCTTTGCACCCACCGCCGTGGACAGCTCCCGCCAGCGACGGTTGTTCACACATGCTGCTATTACAGTGGACTGCTCTAAGCCGGAGCTCTGCACCCACCGCCGTGGAACGCTCCCACTAGAGATGCACACTCGCACCCACTGCTTTTAGCAGCAGACCGCAAAAGCCGGAGCTTTGCACCCACCGCCGTGGACAGCTCCCGCCGGAGACGGTCGTTCACACATGCTGTTATTACAGTGGACTGCTCTAGCCGGAGTACTGCACCCACCGCCGTGGACCACTCCCGCTAGAGACGCTCACATGCAACCACTGCTTTCAGCAGCAGACTGCAAAGCAGGAGCATTGCACCCACCGCCGTGGACCACTCCCGCTAGAGACGCTCATCTTAACTCACAACATTTTCATGCCCATTCTCCTACACACACATAATATCATCCTAATACCATTCCAATTTCAACCAACATATCCATGCTCATCCTCCTTTTTAGCCAAGCCAGTAGCTTTTTTGGGGGGCGCTTACACGTGTTTTTGGCTGCTATCGTAATCTGCTTTTTTGGGGGGCACTCGGGGATCGGGTCAGACAACGAGCCCTGTCCGCTTTCACGGACAAGAGGAAAAAACTCTGGACTCTGTAGTCCACCAAGTTCCAAGCCCTCTCCCTGACAGCACGCCAAACACGCTTACTTTTACCGTTACTATGATTAATTATATGTAAGTGCGAACTCGTGAAAAGAGGGATGCGTGTAAGTTCCTGACACAAAAAAATTAGTTTTTTCATGTCTGAAGATTTATTTACAAATAAAGAGATGCTGTATATGATTAAAAACTCTCGTCTGGCGATACAAATGATGAAAGTGAGAAATAATATCAGGACCATGAAGATGTTTAATCACCCGTTTTACTGATCATAGTATGATACAGTTTTGTGTTCTTTTAAATGCCAGTAAATTAAAGAGTGCTTACTGGCAGTTAAACATAAATTTGTTAAGTGATATTTATACTGGAGAAATGTTTAAGGTATTTTGGGGTGTATTTAAAACTACTAAGAAATATTTCACTTCTCTAAGACAATGGTGGGACTTTGGAAAAACCCAGATTAACCAGTTTTGTATGCAGTTTACTAAAAACATCACTAAAGAGACTGTTTACTCTATATAAACTGCAAACTATGCATTAATGCATTAAGACTTATAATTCCGTGTGCGAACATTTGGATTACACTTAGTAGGTGACGATGATACAACTCAATGAGTTAGCACAAATTCATTAGAGAAAATGGCTGCCTCTGTATTCGAACTATTCTTGAACTTTTCCAAAAGCAAAATTAACTCCTTAAGTAGTTCTAGATTTGTGACCTTATTCGCAGTTCAGCATTTTTCAAACTAGTTTGTCTTGTCACAAGCAAAGGTTTGTCCTAGGAATTTTACATGGTTCCTAAATTTTTGACAGTATGCTTCAGTGACTAATTCTTAGGTGTCCAATACAGCATTCTTTATTGTGTCGTAATCTAAACTCTGTTCAAGAGTCAAGGCCGAACTAAATATATAATTTAAATCAAAAACGTGTATGTTAGCGCCCATAACTTCCATGCTATTAAAAGAGATCATATAAATCATTCCAGAAACCTCTTCATAATAACAGTTACTCATTATTGTTAGTTTTAAATGTTTTAAAAATATTTAAGCTGGCTGTTACTAATAAGAAAAATCACAATTATCAGAGTTACAAATTGTGAATTTATCTCTTTATCAGTGGTACTAGATCTCAGGACTTTCTTCAACATTCTTTCTGAGAGGTTCCAAAATTATGTTGAAATTAGTGGAATTGTGTTGGCATGATTAAATGGGCAGATACATTTCTGATATTCATATTAATTTGTAGTTTTGTAAATAAAGAAGAAGATGTGTCATTTTTAACAGTTCTGTCAGTTCTGTAGGGAATACTGCAAGGCTCAGTATTTAATCGGTTTTCACCATAGAACAGTTTTTACTGTTACACAGACGATATAAACAAACATTAAACTGAGACTTAAAGGGATTTGTTATCCTGTGGCTCCCTCTGGTAGGAGCATTAACAACATTAATTACACAAACCCATTCTCTCTGTAGCCGGTATGAATAATGTATTGTGACGGGGTGAAGAAACACACGGCAAGGGGGTTCAAAACAAAAGCCCCGGAGGGTGGATTTATTGTATAGAAAATGGGTGAAATACAAGTGCAGGTGAAACTCCCGGTGTGGGTTGCTGCTGAGGTGCTCTTTCTCTTTCGTGTGTCCCTCCTGGTGCAGTGGATCCGTGTTGTGATGTGCAGGCTGACCGGTTATACGCTGCTCTCTACGGGAAATAAGAGAAGAGGAATTATTCTCAGCATTCATGGAGACAATTGCTCATACGTGGCGTGTTGCGTGGCCTTCTTATGCCACGCTGGTAATGGGGAGCAGCTGGGTCCAATCAGCCTGTGACGAGTGTGCTCCTAGTTGGTTTCCAGGGCGACGCTGATGGCGGTTCGGGACACTCGTCACAGTATTTACTATCTTTTAGTGATGAAGACACAAGCTGCAATAAATAAATAAAAATAAATAAATAATAATAATAATAATAATAATAATAATAATAATAATAAACATTTCTTTTTAATTGTAAGTGTGCCCTCTTGCAAATTATGCCAAAGTCCCACTTTGTAATAAGTGATCCTAATACATGTACAAAGTAACTAGATATGTACATAGTCTGTGACCACAATGTGGTTAAAATTTAAGTATCACATGTTAATGATAAGTGGGTCTGACTCTGGAATCCTTTAGCCCAGGTTATTATTACAAATAAATAATTGCTAACAGCACATGCCATCATGAAAATAGTGAAATATCAACATCTATACCTGGGCAGATTCAAATCATGTTTCTGGGACTGCCATAAGGAAAGTAAAGTTTTTAAGGACAGAAAATCCAGTAATGGTGTTAATTAATGGATTGGTACATGGTTTATCTAAATGTATATGAAAAACAAACATATAAATAAACAAACTACAAAAAATAAATAAAAGGAGGAGTAATGTAGTGTAGCACGTAGCTGCCAGTTGTCGCTAAAATGTAAGTGTGCACTTTAATGGAAACATATTATGCTTCTCTTTAAATATGTAATATAAATCTATGATGTACCCAGATTGTTCAGTTTCAATTCAAAACAGATCCAACTGATATGACATTTATAGTTTTGATTTAATAAAATATTTGACCTTCTTTGGGTGTTTCCATGTGTATACATTTTTAAATGCTTTTCAGAAGTGAGCAGGACCTTTACAGCTCACACTTGAAATAGTCTGTCAACAACAAAACTGGAGAATTTCACGCAATCAGAATGTCAGAAATAATTTATCAAGTATGTGGAAATTGGCCATTTTCAGGATTAAGTTAACGACATAGTCCTGCTCTCTATGAATACAGCCAGAGACTACTTTAGCCACATTAACTGTACAGCATGCTGCAATCACATCTGGAAAAATGATTTAGAAACATTCAGAATATGAGGTGATTCTTACTTGTTCTGGATATTTTATCATAAAATAATACAATATTGTTTATTTTTAGAGGGAGTGAGTTTCCCTGAATCCCATGTGTATTTTATCTAAACATGCTATGTTTTTAGTTGAAACAACCACACGTTCACACTGAGTTGTTCTCTCTTACCATTACCCCAGAGACACAGAAACTGGATTCTCACAATGACAGTTTCCTACTTACCTCCTTTGAATTGAATCAACAGAAAACAACATGTACATAAAAACAAGTAGTGCATGCCATAATCTGGTACCTCCCGAGGGGCCAGTAAAATATGTTATGTTTATGTTATCTACTCCTCGTGAAATCATCCCAAGGGAAACCACATGACAAAGTATTGAGAAAATACTGTTGTCAACAAAGCGATCAGAAGCACTGGCATGTGATGTGATGCACAAGTACTCCCACTGCAGTGGTGTTATAAGCCCATTAATTGCTAGCACCCTTGCTAACACTGTCAGAGCAGTGTGCAAGTGTTACTGACACCAAAGGGAAATGAGTGCTATTTGTTGATTTCTCTGTCATGTGGTGGATCACAACCAGTCAAAAACCGCTCCATTACATCCAGTTTAGCACCTAAACCCTTTTCCCCATAGAAGTATTGTAAGGGTCCCCCTTTTCCTGCAGAACAGAATCCAGAGGCCCTGGTCGAAGGTCAATGTGTGTTCGGTCTTTTCTTTGCGTCTCATTAAAAATCACTAATATTTATTAACCTTTTGTATTTCCAATTATAGTACTGACCTTATACATAATTTTATCTGACTCCAATCTTTTGTGATTTTAGTTATATTTACTTAAATGTAACTGCTGATCCCTCTAGTTGTGATTAAATTTGGATCATTAATTAACTATAATATTTCCTAGTTTCGACTTATCGTTCATTAGGAGTCTGGGTTGCTTAGAGACCTTGTTTGGCCAGAACAGACTCATGACACTCATCCACCTCCATTGTGCTAGTGCCGAAAATCTCAAGCCCAGTGTGCCTAAATGACTACCGCCCTGTAGCACTCACACCCATCATTATGAAGTGCTTTGAGCGACTAGTCTTGTCACATCTGAAGGACTCTCTGCCTTCCACACTGGACCCCCACCAGTTTGCCTATCAAGGCAATAGGAGCACTGAGGATGCAGTCTCCATCGCGCTGCACTCTGTACTCACACACGGATGCTGTTTGTTGACTTCAGCTCAGCATTCAACACGGTCATACCCTCTAAGTTAATTACCAAACTTAGAGATCTTGACATTAACATCTCGCTGTGTAACTGGGTTACGGACTTCCTGACCAACAGACCTCAGCATGTTAGGTCAGGCCACATCTGTTCCACCACTGTCACTCTCATCACCGGCGTACCACAAGGCTGTGTGCTGAGCCCCTTCCTCTATTCCCTCTTCACCCACGACTGCAGACCTGTGTTTGGATCTAACTCCATCATCAAGTTTGCAGACGATACTATGGTGATCGGTCTCATCAGCAACAACGATGAGACTGCCTACAGGGAAGAGGTCCAGCATCTGGCCACGTGGTGCAAAGAAAACAATCTGCTCCTTAACACCACCAAAACCAAGGAGCTCATTGTGGACTTCAGGAAGGTGAGAAGAGGCACACATGATCCCATCCACATCAATGGGATTGCTGTTGAGCCAGTCCCATGCATCAAGTTCCTGGGAACCCACATCTCGGAAGATCTGTCCTGGACCACCAACACCTCCAGCCTGGTCAAGAAGGCTCACCAGCGTCTTTTCTTCCTGAGGAAACTTAAGAAGAACCAGCTGTCCTCAGCCATCCTGGTGAACTTCTATCGCTGTACAATAGAGAGCATCCTAACGAACTGTGTCACAGTCTGGTATGGGAGCTGCTCTGTTGCTGAGCGTAAGGCACTGCAGCGGGTGGTGAAAATTGCCCAGTGCATCACAGGAACTCCACTTCCATCCATTGAGGAGATCCAGAAGAGACACTGTTTGCGTCGAGCACACAGTATTCTTAAGGACTCCTCTCACCCTGCCCACAAACTGTTTTCCCTCCTGCCATCCGGCAGGCAATTCAGATTCCCCCGGACTAGAACAAGTAGACTGAAGAACAGCTTTTTTACCAGAGCTATCTCACTACTGAATTCTACCCCCCACTGACTTCTGCCCCACCCACTCCCCATCCCCACCCCATTAAAACAAAATAAAAATAAAAAAATACAATGCACTGTTAACATTCATCGCACTCCACTGTACATAAACATATTGTAAATGTATGTACATATACTTTGCACATACTCTTGTAAATTTGTATACACATATCCCGTATATCCTGTTTGTTCATCAAATCTTACATGTTCAGGTTAATTTGATTAAACTGATTCAAAGTTTATAACATACATTTCATTGACTAATTTGTCCAGTGTCTAGTACATTTAAGTGTATCTTATCAATTGTTTATTTCTGAGTTGTTTAGCTGAGTTGTAGTTCCAGTAGTTTGTTTGTTTAACAGTTCAAGGTGCAGTGCAAACGAGTTTTTGTGTGTGGGGGAGTTCCTTTTTTGGTTCCAATAACTTGGAGAATTTTAACAGACTGGCAGTCCAAGCAACAAGTTCCTTTTATCACTTAATTTTTAAACAAGTAAACCTGATCCATCCCACAACATGGAGTCCCAATCAGCTTGATTACCCACGTGAGAGGGAACATCTCTGGAAGTTTGTTAATAACTTAATAAAGTGTCTTAAAACTCCAAATATCGACTTTTCAGTTGTACCATGACATTACAGACTTTACAAGCTTTCATTTAACACTAAACTTCAATTATTTTGTACACACAGAGTACATTTAAAACTTCATCAGTTTATAAAGCATAGACTATAACAGCACCAAGTCTGTACAACCCTTCAAGTATCATGACATCATTGCCGAGAAGCTTAAAAAGTAATTGAGTGCTATAAAATTAAGCATGTCTGCAACTGTTCATGAGAAAATGAGAAAAAAAGATGTCAAAGTATTCAGTGACAGACAGGAGTGTTCAGAATAGAACATATCAATTCAGAATTGTAAGGAGGTGAATCAAAACCTGTAAATGCAATAAGACTAATCTGAGAAGGGATATCCAAAGGAACAAAAGGACTTCAAAAGGAGAGTAAACAACATCACCCCCCAATTGACTTTATGACACCCTCATCACCTCTGCTCTTCCTGCTTCCCCTCCTTCTGCCCAAAAAGAGATGGTTTAAAGTTCATTAGGAATAAGGCATTATATGTCATGTGTCTTGTGAACCTATTGTTCTTCACTTTCATGTTTGGTCTCATTTGAAAGGTAATTTGTTCTCTATTTCACAGTAATCATCTATTATGATAAAAGATTAAGAACTTGGTAGAACTGTGTTCTGCTGAAAAGGAGGTGTGTCCTCCTTTTGTCAGGAATCGAACCCAGGTCGCTGGTGTGAAAGGCAAAGTTCAATCAAAGCGAGCTACTCAGGAGACTCAAGTGCAGAGGTGTAAAAGTCTTCTCAGAGTTTATTTCAAGAAGATCAAAATTGCAACAAAGAATTCAAAAAATAGAAATGATAAAGTCCAATAAACAGCACAGGGCAGAACTGAGAAAATCATGAAAACTTAACTTAACATCCACAGTGGAAATCCAAAAATGCAAGACAACAAACAAAACTTAAAGGATAATCACAAAAAACTTAACTTTCTGGCTTAGGGACAGAGATGAAGACTAGAAAACAGGTCACTCTCCAGCATGACTTAAAGCGAAGACTCAGTGACGTTTCACCCACGAGGCCCAATATAAATAGGCAGGTAAATTAGATCACATGACTAACACATCTGACAATAATCAGGCAATCAAAAATGGCGGGAAAATGCAGTGTAGGGCAGAGACAAAAAAAAAACAAAAACAGAGACATCACAGAAAAAGCACAATAGCGGCCACTAGGGACCCAAAACAGAATAAACTCCTAACACCTTTTGGGTCTCTGAACGTGTTCCAGCCAGGTGTGACACTGGAGCAAGGGAACCTAAACACCAAAAGGTTTTTATAACTACATTTGGTATCTCTTTGTCTGGTCTGAGTATATAAGGAAAGTGACAAAACACAACAAGGCGCGATTCTGTAGCCAAATCAGCCCGTAGTGTGGTGTGTGTTCGCATACCCAACACTATGTACTTTTTAAAGACCAGGTATGCTGACCTTTTAAGTTTGTTTTGTTTTGTTTTGTGTTATTTTTGTACTGCTGATCAGTTGTGCAAATGTTTATCAATTATACCAATTTGGAAACTGTTCTTGCCTGGCAAAATAAATGTTAATCTTGGTTAACTTATAATATTGTCTGAAATAACTTTTCTAGTAGGTTAGTGACTTCGATGGATGGAGCCGTTTTGAGATCTTGACTTCTGGCCACCAAACTGACTTAGGGAACGCATAAAAAATTACTCTTTTTGAGTCTATTGAGGAGATGGCTGCATTAAGGTAAGCGATCTATGGGGTAGCCTCTGACAAAGACCTGGACTAGCCCAGATGTGTCGTGAGTCTGTTCTGGCCAAACAAGGTATCTAAGCGACCCAGACTCCTAACGAACGATAAGTCGAAACTAGGAAATATTATAGTTAATTAATGATCTAAATTTAATCACAACTAGAGGGATCAGCAGTTACATTTTAATAAATATAAATAAAATCACAAAAGATTGGAGTCAGATAAAATTATGTATAAGGTCAGTACTATAATTGGAAACACAAAAGATTAATAAATATTAGTGATTTTTTACGAGACGCAAAGAAAAGACCGAACACGCATTGACCTTCGACCAGGGCCTCTGGATTCCATTCTGCAGGAAAGGGGGGACCCTTACATAATAGAGAAATCGGAAGGTGATGAACATGGGTGGATTACATATGTTTTGGGATCATAGAGTAATAGTTAATTTAGTCAAAATTAAATCTCCCTCGCCTAAGTGATGAGCAACATAATTTTCTAGACTTTCCAATTAAATTAAGGGAATTAAAAGAAGCTTTAGATTCAATGAATAAAGGTAAATGTATTATTATCCCTTTTCTCTCTCTGATGGCACACACGCATCATTCAAACACTCATTCAGCCAATGAGCGTTCGATTTTCCTGCAATAAAAACTGTTGTTTCTTAAAGCAGCAACATTTGGCTTAGGACCAATTGGGTCAGTTATTGCGAGCGTTGCAGCTAGTGGTTGGTTGCTCCCTCTCCTCTTGAGATGGAAATGAAGATCATTGAATAAAGCCTTGGCGTTGCCTCTTTCACTGGTTTGTTCAGATGCTGTAAATGTCAGTATTGTACATTTCAGTATCTGTGAAAATGTAGTTAAATACACATTTAGTAGAACCACATTTTACATAAAACACATACAAATTATCATGAGATCATTTTTTAAAAGTTCATGGTACTGAATTCCTTATCTTCCCAGACTTTGCTGTTGATTTTACTGGGTTATCCTGTTTAAGAATAACGCAGAAAGTTAAGATACAGTGTGTGCAAAAGCTTCAACTTTCATTTTAATATGTCATTTCACAATTATGCCATCATTAATTACATTCTGGTATTCAGTATTTCAAAGGATCAAGTCACCACTTTAGTTGAGGGGCCACACACAATAAAGTCATGAGAAACTAATGCTTAGTTAATGATTACTACTTTATTTAAATGTCAACCAAATTTACAAGCTGGGATGAGATTGGCCAATGGTTGGGTCTGGTCACCACTTTAGTTGAGGGGACACATGCATGATGAAACCATGAGAAGCTAATACTAAGTTAATGATGATAACAGAATTCACATGCAATGAGCTGTGATTGTCAAAGTAGGGGTCTGTCTATTTACCTGCTGGCTACTATAAAGAATATATGAATATGCTTGATAACTCAGATCTTAATTACTGAAAAACATTAGCTCTTACATAACGATAAATGTTTTTAGCCATGTGTCATGAGTGAGGGGTCTGAGGCGTGCGGATCCATTCGCTGGCTTTTATTAAACAAAGGCATGGTCAAAACAGGCAGGCATCAAATCACAGCAAACAGGAGTATAAGAGGCAAGGCAACAACAAAATCCAAAAACAGGCAGAGGTCGAGTCAGGCAGCAAACAATCACAGTATCAGAAGACAGGCAGGGTCAAAACCAAAGAATCAATAACTCGGAAAACACAAGGAAACTCGGAAACAACAATCTAACAATTGAACAATGCAACATCCAGGTGAGGGGCCTACAACAGTATTTATAGTCCTTTAACAGGAAGTAGCAGCAGAGGGAGATCACAGATCATCCAGACTCAAGGGCTCCCTCTGCTGGCTTGGTGACACCATGCATGAATGTATATATATATATATATATATATATATATATATATATATATATATATATATATATATATATATATATATATATATATATTCCTTTAATAATTCAAGTAGTCCTACCTGCACAAAATAATGCTATTTGTATGCACAAATTCAATACAGAATTTGTAGACCTTTCCTTTCTTCTTTTTTTTTTTTTTCAAAGAAAACATAATAATCATTTGCAATAAATCATGATGATGTACGCATTTTAGTTAATGTCTTAATTAACTTTGAGCTCATGTTACTTCCTGACAATTCATGAGATAATAATGCATGGAGTGAGGCATGATTCATGCATGAATTCATAATAATTCATGTACACATACTGTAAATTGTTACCGAAATGTGACTGAAGCCTAGGGGTAGGCGATATTGACAAAAATAATATCTCTATTTTCTAACAATATAACGATTGTGTTATTGTGTCAATGACTGCCATGGACAGCTGACTCCTAACGTTTTGGAAAGTGATCAGATCAGATACATGTATGAAAGTATGCATGTTACAGCATAATTAAAATTCGACACTCTTTATAAATCAGTAAAACAAAGGCACAACACTGTATAACTCCAAGCACTGTAACTTTATTTTAATGCATGGTTAAAGCACGGCTGGCATCTGGTCTAGAATATGGGCAGGTATATGTTATGTTAAGGAGGAATAAGTGTTGATTTTTTTATAAGGCACGTTAATAAAAATGACTTGAATGTGCTAATTGAACTAACCTTTTCAAAACAAATTTCTATGTTAAACATTATAGCATTCTAGTGTGAAAAAATAGTAAATGACAAGTGGTAAACATCCTACCCATACTAAAGCCACTGCTTAACAAGCCACAGTCTCTGAATGATCTAACCTGAGCTTTATGCCTTCAATATTTTATGAGTTTGGCCTCTCAGACATCCCTGGTTTTTACTTCCACCACAGGCTCTGAAATATGGATGAGATTTTGTTCAGCCATTTACCCAGGCCATTTGACAGATGTACAGATACCTAAATAATCAGATTCACAAACATAAACTGTGTATGTACTCTTCATCCCCACCTCCCTGGAGCCAGCTTGTTAAAGAAAGAACAAACACAGAAAAAGAAAAACAGGCAAAAATAAAGAGAATTTGTTTGAGAATGAATAGAATAAATGCTGATTCTTCCACAAGTGCTGTTTATAAGATAGATTTACATTTCCTGTAGGAAACACTGCTGTAATACAGCAAAAGAACAACATTAAATATTTAGGTTTATATTTTAGCTTTTAGCTTTTATCTTGTGCAATGTAAATGCTGCATTTTTATTTCTATTCACTGACTGATTTGATGGATTATTTGATTGACTGATTGCGAGACCTTTATGATAGTCAACAGTGTCACATGTCTTTAATCCTTCAGACTAATAATAATAAAAGCGGAAGTGAGGGTACGTATGTTTTCGGCTGAGCCAGGTTCTGTGGGGATAGGAACAGGTTCAATGTGGGGTTTAAGCAGGGAAACGTGGAAACTGGGGTGAATGTGATACTGAGGAGGGAGTTGGAGTTTATACTATATCGAGTTGACCTGTTTCAGAATAGGGAAGGGGCCAGCAAACCTGGGACTTCACTTCTTACAGGGCAGGTGCAGGCAAATGTCCCAAGCCGAGATTCATACCTTCTCTCCTGGTTGGAAGGTAGGAGTCTCTGCTCTCCTCTTGTCTGTCTGAATCATATGCCTGCATACTGCCCGTTGAAGATGATGGTGTGCTTCATCCCAGACTCTTTCTCCCAGAACCAGTGATCAACCGCAAAAACGTCAGCAGGCTCTCCAGACCATCTGAATAGGGGAGGCTGGAAATCGAGCACGCACTGGAAGGGAGTGAGTCCAGTAGTTGGTTGTCGAAGGGAGTTCTGTGCATACTCGGCCCAGCTAAGAACTGGTTCCAGGAGTTCTGGTGACCATGGCAAAAGGTACGGAGGAATCACCCCACCTCCTGAATTTTCCTCTGTCCGTTGGATTGCAGGTGGTATCCTGAGGAGAGGCTGATGGTCACACCTAGGAGAGACAAAAACACCTATGCAAAAAAATTATAGCACATTTACATTTTGTGAGCTCTTGGGGTTCGAAACCATACTCGTATGATGTGTCATCACATAACTCCATGCTCTAAAACTACAACTGAACTAGTGTGTTAACGGGAAAAAAACACCTCAGCAATAGAAGCACATAGTTTAGACACTTTGACAACATGTAAGACAAGGTTAGTCTGGGTTCGTTGGGGTCCTCCACTGGCGAGCAGCCATCCTTCTCTGGCAGCCGTCGATGCAGCGCTTGATCCAGACCCGTCTGCCAGGCAGGCGGAAAGGTGGGGGTGAGGAGTGCGAGAGCATCTGCCGGGGGAGTTGTTTTTCCAGCAGTGGCCTTAGCCAAGGCCAGTGCATGGTAGAGGGAGTCGAAACCAGATAAGAATGGAATTTGTTTAGGCTTGGTGCGAGTAGTCGTAAGAAATTTACCCAAACTACTCTATTGTCCATTCTGGTCCCCAAATTGATCCATTTTCCGATGCAAAGCCTCAAGCTTCCCCATGATGTTATCCAAAGTGCGGTTTACAACCACAACTGAGTCCCGACAGCTCTGCCCACCGCATCAGTATTCCCAGGCAGCTTTGTGCGGCTGTGGACAGCTGCCCTCGTTCTCTCATTTTGTCGATATACCAGGGCTATGCCCAATCCGATCAGCAATAGCCCCATTATCAAAGCTCCGAAAAGAAAGATATCTTCAATATCCTCCACGGAGAGAGGCGCCAAGCACACGAGATGCCACTTCTCCCACGCGTCCATCGAATACCCGGCCGCCATCGTCCCGGCAGGACAATCGGGTTCCCCCGAACCCACTCTTCTCTTCGAGAAGATGGTGTCAATTGCGTTGAGAGACCATTTGATCAAATCTATGTTTTTAGCTGGAGAGCAGGGCAGAGAGAGTCTCTCAAGTGGAGAAAAGCAGACACAAGACGAGACTAAGAAGCACAAGCAGGCAAGGTCACGGGTAGGGAGAGGGGAGAAAAACACATCCTCCTCCGAGGACGGGCAAAGAATAAAAGATAATATGCAATATGAATAAGTTTTAGAATCAAAAGCTGTAAATATGAGTTTAGAATTTTAAGTGTTTTACCTATAATGTTTTAGGGTTATAGCCTATCAATTACTATTAAATAGTTTGATCTTGCTGTGCAAATATGTTTAAATTCTTGTTCAATCATCTAGGCACTGATTCTCTCGATAAGTGAATCACAGAATCAAAGCATGTGATTGTATTAGTATTTTTTTCTATGCCATTTACCACTTTTTAAAATGACTTCTATCATAATTCTTAAATCTCCAGTAAACACATCCAACCTTTCAAATTATTAGTTTATAAGCTTTAGAAAATCAATCACCAACAACAAGGATCTTGATATAGTTTGTAAGCAGACGGCAAGGTGTGGTGGTGATGGCACAGACCAAGCATCCTTGGACATATCGTGTCATGTCGTTGGCCATGTCAGGCCACCAGTTCTTTTGCTGGAGGAGCGAGAGGGTTTGCCTGCTGCCAGGATGTCCTGAGACAGGTGACATGTGCGTTCTATCCAACAGAGGAAGTTGATGGTTTGTGGAAACATAGGTTGGAGTTTTTTCACTGTTTTAAGCTCTACCCAGTTTGTCACAGCATCCATCTTAGTAGGTTCCATTCGTATCCCTTCTACTGATATCATGTTTTCGAGGAAGGAGATGGTAGTTTTGTGGAATTCACATTTTTCAGCTTCGAGATAGAGATTATGCTTTCAAAGATATCAGAGGACTTGACGGACGTGGGACTGGTGTTCATCCAAGTTGTGGGAATAGATGAGAATATCGTCAATGTAGATGATGACAAAGTGGTGGAGGTAATCACGGAAGATTTCATTCATGAAACTCTGTAATATAGGGGGACCATTGGCATGCCCATAGGGCATGACCTGATATTTGTAGTGTCCGGCCGGGGTGATGACAGCAGTCTTCCACTCGTCTCCCTCTTGGATATAAATGAGGTTGTAAGCGCTGCGGATATCAAGTTTGGAGAAGATACAGGCTTCGCTGAGTTCTTCCAGAGCTGATGGAACCAGAGGAAGTGGGTAGGCGAATTTTACCGAAAAAACTGGATGCAGCTGGTGATGTGGACGGTCTAATGAACCCCTGATGTAGGGCTTCCTGAATGTACTCTTCCATTGCCTCATGTTCGGGATGAGAGAGAGGATAGATCTTTCCATGTGGTAGTTTGGCATTTGGCAGCAGGTCGATACTATAATCCCAGGGCCGGTGAGGAGGTAACTGAGTGGCTTGTTCTTTACTGAAAACGTCGGTGAAGGATTGGTAAACGGCTGGAATGTCAAAGATGATGAAGGTGTCTGGGCTCTCAATTGAGGTAGAGTGGATGTGAAGAAAAGGGCTAGGCGGCTTTGAACGTAGTGAAGTATGGTGATAGCTGTGGCTCTTGCACGCTAGGCTCCACTCTGTGATCTCCCTTGTGCTGCAGTTGATGGATGGTTGATGTTGACTAAGCCTGTCGCGTGAATAATGTTCAAGCACAGGTGAACAGGTAAATTCTCATTCATAGAATGTTCCAGTACAATCAAGAGTACTTCCCTCAACACAGGTGTTGTAGGTGCCATGAAGTTGTTTATGTGGATTGCATGTTTGTATGTGTTATTTTAGGTATGCCTCTTGTGGTGGTTAAGGTTAATTACATCCATTTTGGCATTTCCTGTGGGTAGCCATCTTAAACAGGAAGTGATGTGGCAAGAAGGGGGGAAGGGAAACAGTTTTTTGACCTGCATATCAATTCTTTCAAATCACAGTTTGTTTTTATTTTTTAAGTATTAATTCCTTTGTTACAATAAACACCAGTTTCAATCAAACAATTTTCTGGGAGCAGCGTCAATTTTACTTTCCCACACGGAAGTGGCTATAAACGAATAGGAAGCCGCTACAGGTGTTGTTTAATCCTCAGGTACACAAAGAAAGACTTCCTTGGAGCACAGGGAGACGAGGAGCAAAGAAGGAGAAGATCAAAGCAATAGTGTCCATTTGATTCCAGCCAAAGAGTGGGTGGCAGAGGTGAGTATTTGAAGTGTGTGGGGATTGTGGGTGCAGGTATTGACAATTTGTACACTGGTGATGGTTCACGAGTGTAGCGTTTCAAGGATTTAGTGGGCGGGTGACTGATTCTGGTGACTGGGACTGAAGGAACATGCTCAGGGTGTGACATACAGTATATATATGCAATCTGAATAGGCTCTGAGGATATTTAAGAAGACAATGGACAATGAAGAGGGTTCGTTGGATATTTAGTCTTGTGCCAAGTCTGGTATAATGTTAAATATAACAAAATAATGAAATATAAATGAATGACTTGTAGAGTGACAGAATGAAATTCCAATTTTATATCAGTGTAAACAGTTATACACTATAAACACAAGAAATGTGAAAGATGTTTTCTCTGTTTTGGAGGGATGATAATTTTTAAATCATTCCATATTATTGCAATAAAATTTGTTAAAACATTACTATAGTTAGGGGTGGATAATTTTATCAGCTGTTTATTATTCATGCAACAAAACATATTACAGTTGCAGTTCTTATTAATAAGCATTGCTATATGTACGATATGTTGTATAGTACTTGTATCAATGTTTTATGCATGACTTTATGAATTTAACAAATTTAAGCATAGAGTTGTACATGGCTAGTGTTTACGTATTTCATTTCATTCTAAAACCTACTTTCATTCTAAAGTCTACTTACTAGATCTTTTTTTTTACTATTGTTAAATGTTACTGTTTTTGACAGCGTTGATAACATTTCTGACTGAATGTGGTATTAATTTCATCAATAACTTGTACATGGGCTTTTTTAATTACTGTCAGTCAAAGATTATAAAATCCCCTAAACATGCCACTCTTATATTGTATTGAAAGGAAAAAGTAAAGCTCAATATGTCTGTTCTATCTAACAAAGTCCTTATTTCTGAGCAGAAGAGACAATCTCTAATTGGCAAAGGAAGTCTTAGAAGTCTAAGTTGCTATAGAAACAGTCAGCATTCTAAGACATGAGCCTAGGCCTAGGTTTTTATAACGCTATTTGTGCAACAGAAACAACTTCTGTTGTCAGATTTCATTGGTATCTTCAAAATATGACATTTTATTGTAAACTTGGTGAACAGTTATGAAAAAACATTATATCTCTTTATTCAAAAAGATAGGAGCTGCACTTGCATTCCCATTAAGCTTTTAAAAGATGGAGGCTGTAGAATGACATGATTTTCTTAAAAGCAGGGTTGTCCAAATTGATTCTGGAGTTTAACTTTAACCCTAATCAACAAACTTGAAGCAACTAATCAAGCTCTTACTAGGCATGTTCGAATCTTTATACAGGTGTGTTGAGGAAAGGTTGTTTTTTTTTTACACAGACATTCAATAATTGTCAACCTATATAATGTACCCTTTGTTCACACTTTTCATATAACCAATCACATCAATTAGTAATTAAAGATTTGATTTCTCCACTGCC
Organism: Puntigrus tetrazona; assembly: GCF_018831695.1. Lineage (NCBI taxonomy): Eukaryota > Metazoa > Chordata > Actinopteri > Cypriniformes > Cyprinidae > Puntigrus > Puntigrus tetrazona. The sequence goes on along the minus strand of NC_056703.1, from coordinate 25,721,545 downwards.
AAATTTATGCGTAATAGAGAAACACCACGATTTCTCCCCCTAGTGTTCAGTAAGGCCTGACTAATCAATCATAAATCAATTGATCAATAATTAAACATTTTTATATAACTTTTTGCATTTTCTTAACATTTTGTTTTAACAATATCCCAACAGATATTCATATTTCTTTCTGTCACAAGTGCAACAGCGCTGAATATTAACACTCTGCCCACGAGGCTACCGGCTACCGTGCCCTCCAGAGTCTGCTCCTCAAACGTGCCCTCCTGGAATCGGACACAAAGTCTTCCCAACCTCCCACCCTATCCTGCCACCGTTGATGTATTCCAGCAGCCCCTGCGCTCACCTTCAGCTTATCATCTGGTGCTGGGGCTCGCCACAGCTCTGCCTGTCACCATCACCATTGTGGGTGAAGGATTCCTCACCTCATCGTCCAACCTTCGAGCCCTGGACTCCACATCGGCCCGCAGACCCATCGGCTCCCCCTTGGCTCCTAGCTCCCTCCTCTCCACTGTGGCCCATCAGTCCATCAGCTCTGCCAAGCTCCATTGTCCGCATTGGTCTGTCGTCGACCATCCGTTGCCACGGGATTCCACTCCTCCAGCTTCACCTCGTCTCTCTATCCCCTCGGCTCCACTGCGTCCTTCTCATTTTCTTATGATTTTGTTGTGGGTTGTGGTTCAGGCTGTAGGACTGCTGAATGTTTAAAGAAACATCATCAGCAAGATGGTTTAAAACTACATTTCTAGTTTACTACCACCCACTGCCACTTATACCAACGACGGACATAAGCACAGTTAGTTAGAATAGCTAAATATGTGGGGGAGCATTCTATTAACTACAACTATGTTGCATTGCAATAGATAGCACTTAAATGTTCATTTTATATCAAGACTAGTTAGAGGGAGAGAGAGGAAGAAAAAGAGGGAGAGAGGACAGATCACCAAGGAGAGCTCCAGCAAAGTAATGAGAGCCAGAGCAAAAGTTTTCTTTTATCCCTTCTTTGGCCATGTGACTAAAAACCAAATTTCAAAAAGCTCATTAAATAGTGTATTGAAAAAGATGGTCAAAGTGAGAACAAAAGATGATCTGAAAGGCCTTTGCACTGTTTTTGGAAACATTAATGAATAATTTGCATTACAATAAAATACATTTTTTAAAATTATTTGATCAAAAGATTATTGATTTAAACACACCCCTTCATCAGTAAGGGTATCAGCTAAATATTCAGAGTAACCAATTACAGAGATTCAACTGTCCGAAAACAATAATTTTTAAAAAAATTTTAATGCAATTCTTTACATTTTGCATATACACTTGAAGATAGATGTGTTGTCACATCACGCAACCGAGTACAGCTTATGAAATTAATTCACAGTTTTGATTTTGATTTTATGTTTGCCAAACATATCCCACCATTTGAGCATTTCATCATCTGAACTTCTATTAATGTAATCTTTCTTGAGCTAGCACATGGTAGGTTCAACTTTTTTTGCATAAAGCAATAAACTTTTGTTAAAGATTTCCCTTTCATCCCTGAGGAGATAATCTGAATGTGGTTGGATTGTACAGTAATGGGACTATTGAAGCTAATTACAAAAATTCTAATTTCTGTTTCATGCAAAATTAATAAAAACATACTTACCTACTCCATAGTCAGAAGGCCATCTTTAATCCATTCACAAGATCAACTGTGAAAAATGTCCTCACTCTGATTAACAACCAATGTAAATCTCAGAAAACTCACTGCAAGGGATCCCGGGTTTCAGTACCATCTGTAAGTGCGGAATGGAATCCAGAAGCCCGGAGATTTAATGCGTGTTCAGTCTTTCTAGCTGCATGTTCAATCTGACTCCAGTTTCCAGCAATCATTAAATTTAGGCAAGATTCCTAATTAAAAACTGATCACAGCTATCAATTGTATATTAATTTAGATATCTGACTACTCTGAAAAATCCCATACTTTTATCTTTCGTTCATTATGGACCTAGCACCACATAGGAATTGCGCTTCAGCCAATAGCGTACCCAAAATCACAACCTCGAAAGTTCTGATTTACTCAGAGGGTGAAGTAATGGTTATTAATACCTTTAAGTGAGCTACCCGCAGCATGCTTTAAACAACAATTACAAGGAATAACCATGAAATACAGAAACACCTTGTTAAACTGGTGATGAGGCATGCCTGATAGTTTGCCCTCAACAACCATAGCCTTCAAGTTTGCTCTGTCCTGCAGCAGTTGGGAAAATGCTAGACTGCACATTAATCTATTTAAGAGAAAAATTTCAGAAGAGATTAGAATAAACAAAATATAACAATTTATTATTAGTCAGGTAAAGTTGTCTCATGTCAATTACACAAACATTTAGAAGCCAATTCAGAATTAAATTCATATCAATTCAAACTCTCAAAATCAAATTCTCAAAGATAAATGTAGAGTAAAAGATGCATACCTGATTTTTAGAAAATACATAGTGTGGAGTATTGAGACACAGATCACACTACTGGATATCTGGCTATTGATTCGAGCCCTTTTATGTTTTGTCACCTTCCTTTTATATTTAGACCAGACAAAGAGATTTTAAGATCAGTTTTAAAGCCATAAAAAGACCTTTTAGTATTTGGGTTCCAGTGCTCCAGGTCACCCCTTCCTGGAGAATTCAAAGACCCCAAAGGAGGGCACACCCCCTCAGCAGAACACAGTTCTACAAAGTTTTCATAATACAAGTGGATGCTGTGAAATTTAGCCCCCTGTTTACTTTACTTTTTATGTCATTTAATGTTCTTTAAAGTCCTAACGTAAATTTAAAGGAAACATTTATCCAAAATAAACAATACAATGACATACTGTAAATATTAAAAAATAAAAATGTAAAAATACAATTTTACAGAAGAATCTAACCACTAGCACTAGATACTGTGCCAATAAGTAAAAAATAATCACTTTTTCTATGCCTCCTATAAACACTTTTGTTTCTCCACTTCTCTCTCTCTCCTGGCTGTCACTCTCTGTCTCCTTGGTTTCTACCTTGCTGCTATGTCTCATTTGAATAATTCAGCACAGTACTGGTATTCTCCTGGGCTTCATTGTCTCAGTGCTGCAGCCAAGCATAAGAGAGAGAGAGAGAGCGAGAGAGAGACAAAAGGAGCAAAGAAGGAAGGGCAAATGCCAATGCAATGAGGGTTTTCTTGCCTGCTTGCCTGGCTATGTAAATCAGTCCTAATGAGCCAGTGAAATGGCAGATAGTCCAACACACACACACACACACAGCACCTGTCACATCTTCCAGAAGGTAGCTGTTCACATATTTTTGGCAAAGTGACGTAAGTTTGCCCAGACCCCTTCCACGGCTATTGACGGACACTGCCGTTTTAGCATAGACTAAATGTGTTTATTTTTGCAATCATCATTTATGATTGTTCTTTATTATTATTTATTTTTTTATTATTATTATTAGAATCTTTGCAACTAACTTTTTGAAATGAAAGTTCTGTGATGGATGTGGCTAAAGTTAACAGTCTCAGAGAATTGCTCACCCCAAGGAAGGTAGGAGTGAGCATTTAAGAGACATCCACTAAAACGGGTCACCATGAATAGAGCTGTTTCTGACAGGGTAGAAAATGGTGTCATGTAACACACATTAATATATAGTTTTAAACAAGTACAGCTGATTATAAAAGTACACTGATTTGCAATATAATAATAATAATTATAATATGAAGATAAACATAATACACTGTAATTAATAAATAAATGGACTGGAATATACAATTCAATAGAAGTCTACAGGAAATTTTTATCAAAACATGTCTGTTAGGAATATATGAAGACTTCCCCTTTAAGGGAATCACTCACGCATGTAAAAGCAGAAAGCAACAGCAGAGAGAGAAAAAGTGTCTCGGATACATATGTTACCATTGTTCCCTAAAAGAAGGAATGGAGATGTCACATTGGTGACTGACGAATTGTGATCTCGCCAGAGAGACCAATCTACAGAACTTCGAATGCAACAAAATGAGCCAATGGATATTAGCATGTGCTTATTGCATATAGCTGTAGCTGATCACAGAGTGAGTATAAGTGAGCAGCTGATGCACGCATAATTAGTTTTTTCGAATGTTTTTTGTCAACGAATGCGCCACAGGAGCTGCCCCCTCTAGTGCCCTGTTTAGGCCTTCTGGTCCTTCCTATAAGGCAGACAATAAGACAGCGCTCTACACAGAGAAGGTCAACTACTGCTATTCCTCGAGTAACCCAACTAGTAAGACTGGATAACACTGGGAAAGCGTGCCCTTTCACAGGAAGAGGCACACTGTGGAGCCACCTCTTCCCAGATGGGGTTAAGTGGGGTTAATTACTCATGTGAAGTAGCACCGTAGGGCCCTATGCTGAGATGGTTCAGGCTGCATCATTTAGAGATGGCAGAACGTGGTCTGCAAGAGAAACATGGCACTAGTAAGTGTACCGTAGAATACATAAATGGGATCCCAACAGAGTCACTCATATGGGCACTTGCCTGACACCAGATTTCATGAATTCATTAGCTAAAAGGTCTGGTGTCAAATGCTCCGCTACATCTGGGCTGGACAGGAAACTCTCTGAAGAAAGCTATAGAAACGAGTGAACATGTTAGGAATCGTTCAGTGAGCAGATCTATAGATATCTGCTAGTGGGGAACCACGAGTCAGCATCATGGATCATGAAACATCCCTACTGAAGTGAGCGGGCAGTGCACACCTTGTGCTTCATAGGCCAAGGTGATGGCATCCACTATCCAGTGGACCATCTTCTGCTTGGAGACATTTGGAGCATTCTCATTCAGCTGTCCACTGTAACAGACTGTTTTGAGATCCTAAAGCTCTAAGTAGTATCCACGTACTGTCACAGTGTTTGTACAGAATAGAGCAAAGCTAGGGCTAGGTCTCCTCTAGGGGCAGCACCTGGTCCCTAAAGAGAGTTTCTTCTTGGTAGGAACCTTGTGCTCATAACCAGGCTGGGGTCTTAGTGTGGCACTGAACTCAGCTGGCCCAAACTCAAAGCATGATTCGTCGACCAAAAGTGCCTATAGGTCCTCCACCTTCGTGATTGAGGCCAATGCAGTGAGGAGTAGGGTTTTCATAGAAAGAAACTTAAAGTCAATTGACTGCAAGAGCTTGCGCCAACTTGTTGCATGAAGGAAAGCATGGCTCTGATCGAGCACTTCCAGGGGTCCTCACTGTGAGATGAACATCATTCAAAGAACAGGTTCCACTTCAATGCATAGGCCCATCTAGTGAATGGTACTTGTGTTTAAGCGATAGTGAGTGCTGCACATGGAGTTTGTACAGGTCTGGACGCAGGTGCCAGAGGGTGCCCCATCTGTGTCTGTGCTAGAAGGCTCACTGAAGGGAAATGAATAGATGCGCAAGCCCTGGGGCCAGCTGTGTGTCAGTGCATTTATGCTGAGCATTGCCTCGGTTAGGAAGTAGAACCACTGGCAATTGTCGGCTGTGCACATTCCCGGGATGTGGACTGTGTGCTCACTGCATGCTGGCCACTGCACACTCCTGATGTGGCCGTCTGCATGAAAAAAAAAGAAAAAAGATCCTTGTGAGACTGCGACCACCTCTGTTGCACTGTAATGCCCACACTCGTTCCGTCAGCTTCACTCGAAGAGGAATGACCAGCTACTTCCAGCTTAAACCAGCTTAGACCAGTAAACCAGCCCAGGCTGTTTATTTCAGCAGGAATTTTATAATAAATGGGAATCCGATGTCCCCTTTAAAGGAAAACTAAGTTTTTCCATATTTCATTATGTTCTTCCAGTTGATACATATCTATCCCATCTCAGTGTGTGCACTTAATCGTTTTATTGCATGGCACCACTATTTTAGCATTTAGCTTATTCCATTAATTCCTTTGGAACCAAACAGGCATGGATTTAGAAGCCACCTGTAACGCCAAGCCAGCAGAGGGAGCCTTCACCTGAGTACTAGCTGTTCTCTACCCTTCTGCTCAGTCTTCATCCAGTTCCTGTTTGAGGGCTTTATAACCAAAATCCCTCCAGGTGTTTACTGTGAAGTACTCCCAGTTCATCTGCCTTACTAAGTGTTCTATCTATGGTATCTGATTACCTTCCGCATGATCTCTGCCTGTTTTCCTGTTTGCATCATCCAATGGGTTTACAAATGTAATGGAGCTATGTCAATTTAGCAGGTATTGTATACATATGAAGTTGAATTCAGGCCACTTTTTTATTCTGTGTAAATGTTTTACAGGTAGTTGTTCTTGTGAAGAGCAGCACAAAGATGTTTGGTGACATAGCAGCAGACAGATTGTCCTGCTTTTCGGCATTCATTGTGTGGTTCAGGAGGACCTCATTCTCATTGTGCACAATGACCCTTTCAGATCCATGATTATATTCAGTCTGACTGCAGCAGTGAGGGTCAAGATGGACAGCAGAGACAGGTGAAAGTGGACACAGTGGTTAGCTGCTTCATCAGAATAAAGCTACAGAACTGTTTGAATAAAGATTTGTTTCATGTGTTAATGCTTATTTGTAATGTCATGGTTATTTTTATTTAGTTTACTCATGTATTCATATTTCCTGATGCTAATAAAAAATTGTAAAGTTAGTATTTTCATTCATTTTTATTAATTCATTCATTACTTGACTGAAAATTGAGATCTGTTTACCTTGGCTACATTTCTAGTGGTGTCTAGTAATGCATAGAGTTGACAAAAGCAAATTACACTCTTTTTTTTTTTTACTAGAAATATAGTGTTGGGCTACCAATGCTTTCTGGGGTAATCTTAATTACTACATTTTTAAAAATCAAGTCTTCAAAGATCTTTGAGCAACTGATCAACGTCTCTTGTGCAGATATTACAAACATTGCAAACATGGAGAAAAATGTACTAGTGTCATGAATGAGAGGTCTGAGGCATGGAGATCCATTTGCAGGATTTTATTCAATGAAGGCGTGGTCAAAGCAGGCAGACGTCAGAAACACAGCAAACAGGAATATAAGAGGCAAGGCAACAACAAGGTGGCCTGTATGGCCGTAGCTGGGCTGGATGAGGGTTCACAAGCAGTCTCTATAGCTGCGATTGGACAGAATGTAGATTCACTGGCGGCCCTCATAGCCATGACTTGCCAGGACAAGGGTTCAAAAACAGCCTCCGTAGTCTTGACTGAACCGGACGATGATTCACATGCAGCCCTTATAGCCGGGAAAGAAGAGGGTGAGAGTTCATAGACAGCTTCCATAGCTGTGGCAGGGCTGGACAATGAGTCACAGACAACCTTCAAAACACATAAAATGGCTAAAATGGCAACCGCCATTACGGGAAGCACAGTGGATGAAGCACAGAGAACAGTCTCAGCGATGACTTGTGCTGAAGCTCTGGGGATACCGAATGCCCTCACTCATAACACTGATGGGTCTGCCAGACTGGATATCAGTCTCAAACACCCTCGGAAAACCCTGGTGTCCTCAAATGCCGCATCCACAATGCCTGGAAATACTGGAGAGGCATCCATAGTGGCTGAGAACTGGGGCTGGATATCCGCAATGGCTGAAGGCTCCGGTGTAGCGGCGAGCTTGTGCAATATTATTAGAAAATACAGGATTAGTTTCCATTGTTATGCTATATATCTCAATTATATGAAATTTCTAAATTATCCAAGTTAACAGAGGGTGTTTAAATATGTAAAAGATTGGATGACCAATTATTTTCTCCTATTAAATTCAGATAAGACAAGATATTACTTATTGTACAGTACACCTAATCTCTTTTATTACAATTTGCAACTAGATGGATATACTGTTAATTCCTCTAAAGTCAAAAATCTGTGTGTAATATTAGACAGCAACTTTTCTTTTGAAAATCATATTTCCCATGTTACAAACCCATGTTACAAATCTTAGAAACATTACCAAGCTTAGAAACATGTTACATGTTTAGAGCTAAGATAAGAGCTAATTCATGCATTCATGCCCTCTAAACTGAACTATTGTAATGCACTGCTAGCTGGTTGTTCTGCATCTTCAGTAAATAAGATACAAGTAGTCCAGCAGATAGATGCTGATCATATTATTCAAATTTTACGGTCTCTCCACTGGCTACCTGTTAAGTTATAAAATATTATTTCTTACGTATAAGTCCCTTAATGGTTTAGCTTACCTAACAAATGTACCACACTACAGTCCAACCCTCGCCCTAAGGTCGCAAAATTCTGGACTTCTGGTAGTACCTAGGATAGCAAAGTTCCATTAAGGAGGTATGTGTTAAAATTAAACAAGCTTCAGTCTGGATTCAACCCTTAAATGATCTGAGATGACCAAACACCTGACAAAAGATGATTCCAACCCCTCAGAGGACAACATACATAATTACCAAATTTTGCCATAAGTTAAATAAATTAAGTTTCTACAAATATAAATATATTGTAGAAACTAAATTTAATTTAAAGCAGCTTTGCAATGTGTATCATAAAAGCCCTAAAATAAACTTGAATTGAATTGATGTTCTTTGAAACTTTGATTTAAAGTGTCATTTATTTCATTTTATTATTCAATTTATTATTTGACAAACCTGTAAAACCCTTTGTTACCCTGTAGAGCATATAAAATCCTGATCAGTGGCATAAAAGTAATCCTGCTGGTACTTATTCCTCGGTTTCTCGCATTGACATGCACACTTCCCCTTTACACAATGCAATGCTCTACTCTCTATGTGTATGATGCTTCTCCCATTATAAGCTGTTGGAAGTAAATGAATTGATTTGACACTTTTGTATAGATGTGTTGAATTTGACAAAGCAGTTTTATAAAGAATATTATAAAGAAGAGTATTGATCTTGTCAATTAGTGAGTTTTAGTAAACTAATAATTTTAAATTGGCTTTTAAAATGGGAATATTAATATTACATGACACTGATCCTTTAACCATGCATTGGCACATATTTTGCAACATGATTTCTTGACTGCCACAAATACTGTCTAAACAAAATAATGATTTTGTGCACTTTTTACTGTACCAATATTTTAAACTGGACTTTTAAAACTTTATTGCACTTCACACACACACACACACACACACAAAAAGCCTTACCTTGCTAAAGCAATGACAAAAGCAATTGATCTAATGGCATTGTTGAGTGCTCTAAATAAAACTTTGCATGCAACAAACAGGTAGCAATTCACTGATTCACTGACACTCTGATTCAATGACATACAGGCATCGTCAGATTGAAAGTACTCTAGAACAATGATCTTGGGGAATTCAGTGGGGGTGGCAATTATATTTAAGGGTGTTCATGCCACTCTTTATCACAACCCTGCTAAAATGTAGTACCAGCACAGGTAAACCGGTTCCCCCTCCTTCCTGCTGGTGGAGCCCTAGGCAAACAAAATTTTCAAATTTTCTAGAAGTTATCTGTATAAACGTAAATTTGAAGTCCAAAAAACTCTGAAAACTACATTCCATGAGACAAAACAGAATGGAGGACTAGAAATGCTCAGAGCTGACTGGTGCAGGTTTGAAATCTTTAAACCAGAATAAAACCCTGCAGCCCTGTAGTGTAAATTAAATCCAAACATCAAAACCAACCATATTAATTTTTTCTTTTTCAAACAAAACATACAACTTTATCTTACAATAATGGGTGATCTAGAGGGGGACAACACTACATTTTTGGCCAGATTTAGCAGTATAGCAAGAATATACGCTATTCTTTAGCAAGAATATACACTTCTAATTCTTTTGTGTACTTGCGGAAGTGCTTGTCGAAGAAGTGTATTGATTCTTCCGTTTATGCATTTGTATAAAAGTTTAGTAATTATTCTGTCATTTTTCATTTACAGTCATTTCACTGTATATAATATTTATGCCAAAAATATTAATTCATATTTATTTTAACACACTGTCAACTTAAATTATAAATAAATTATATAATAAATTATTATTTAGCCAAAATGTTCAACGTTTTTACATTTCTATAAGACAATGCCGTGCACTCATTTATCTATTTAAAAACTACTCTTATTATAATGTATATAAACTGTGGCAATACAATTAAACAAATAAAATAAAACAAGATAACTAAAGATTTACTATAGTAAAACCATGTTCATTTTTGTAAGGGTGTTCATCAGTCAAAATCATGTAAAATGTAATTTGGTAAAATATGTTAATTGGAACATTTCAACAGGTGATATATGAGACGTATGCCTAAACATTCTTAGCTTCTGAATGCATACTCCACAAGAGCATACTCTCTCATAACATTTCAGAATTGAAATGCAAAATAAACAGCGTTGACATTCTCAGCAACACGGTTGACAGGAGAAACATTAGCCTCTTTTGTGATAGCAGTACATTTTGTAAAATGACCAGAATGGCCTTACCGGTAAATTCAAATTCAACTTCAGAAATCTCTAGCATTTATTAGGATAATGGCTTGACACTGCCAGAATTTTATAGCAAGGGCCATTAATCAGTTGCCAGTGAACACGTCAAACTAACGATCAAGACTACAGACTTTAGCCTATGATTATAGGAATCTTTTTTTGTCTCAGATTGTGGCTAAAATCGCACAGTGTGAGCCGGGTTTAAAATGATTGGTTATTTTATCATAACAACAGTTATTCTCAGGTGATGATAAATTTCTTCATCCGACCGGATAAGGAGAAGTGCTTTAATTTCATTGCCGTTCCAGTCACATTGACATTTCTTTTATTTCAAGACTGAGGTCTCTGCAGAAGACCTAACCCTACCCTTAAACCTACCCTCACTATGACATCAAGCAATCAAGTACACAACACAAACCACCAACATTTATAAAGTATTTACTGTGGCAATACTAATTGTGGCAGTAATGTATATTCATAAAAAAATTAAATGTATTGTAAAGAGCTAACCAATGTCATGTAATGGAGAAAATAAATATAGACTAAACTGCATATATATATATATATATATATATATATATATATATATATATATATATATATATATATATATATATATATACTAATGCAATGGAATCATTTAGGTTTTTTTTTTTTTAATAAATTAGCAAAAACACCTGTTTTTTGCATTGGCTTTAAAGTGTATGGAGTGTAGATTGATGTGGAAAAAAGTAATTTCAAGCTGTGTAAGATAATGCAGCAATATAATACGAAATGGAAATAATAAAGATGTATGAATACATGTATGTATGAGTGTGTGTTATTGTGCTGTGGGTTATGTTTCCCATACATTTATTTATTTTTTTTTTTTTGCGACCTGCCACAATATCAAAACTGACCGATTTTCCAAAAGGCTCCGTTGAATAAACATGAGCACGGCAGAGTTTTTGAAAATTACAAGCACAGATAATTAGCATTTTTAATAAATCTGCCAGATTTACACAGCAAACATATTTAGCTTGTTGTCAAAAAATCATCTATTTTAGAAGGCTTTTGTTATTGACTCTTTTGGGATGTCCACTGGAAGTTATGTTAGGGCCACAAAACAGCACTATTTATATACTTTTAACAACACTTAATGTATCAAAGCACTGAACAGTATAAAATAGGAGAATAGAATAATGGGGATGTATACTGATGAGATTGAACAACTTGTTATTAAATGTAGAGACCATACACGCATGCGCTGTAATGTTTGTTTATGTTGTTGTTGAAACTGTCTATATACAGGTGCTGGTCATTTAATTAGAATATCATCAAAAAGTTGATTTTTTTCACTAACTCCTTTCAAAAAGTGAAACTTATATATTATATTCTTTCATTACACACGGACTGATATATTTCAAATGTATATTTCTTTTAATGTTGATGATTATCATATATATATACTTGTATACAGCATATATATAGAGAGAGAGGCATTTGGCCAACTGGTATGTCCAAATCATTGAAATCTGGCCCTCTTTAACACAAGTTTGAACACTCCTGTTCTATATATGAATCAATTAAGTAACACAAACGTTGGCTTGTGTAACTTGCAAAACAATTTTTTAATAACTTGTATGACTTACATTATTCCCACATCTCTCTCTATGTTGTATTTGCTTCTCCTGATTTCTCTCCCCCTCTCTCTCTTTGATGCAATACCCACTGTCTTCTTGATATGCACTGTCGCCATCTGCAGTTCAGCATGTCCTTGGACATGGACAGGTTTGTCCTATATGATTTTAACTTTTTAAAATTGCCAGCATGTAAGAGGCAGTCCCATTATATTTAGATCAAATTTTATTTCTCTCTCTTTTTTTACATTAGAGAAGTTGGGGGTCGAAACCACTGACTGTTTAAATGTGTGGGCATTTTGAGCATTTATTAAATATTTATTCATATTTATTTTGTATTGAATATTAAAACTAATTAGGAAGTAAAACTCCCTGGTCCTGCAGATTTGCTTCATACAACATCAAGAAGATCAGGCCCTTTCTTTTACAACATGCTTCACAACTCCTTGGTCAAGATCTTGTTTTGTCCAGGCTGGACTAATTGCAATGCTCTCTTAGCAGGTCTTCCAAGTGGTATGAAACCTTTACAATTCAAAATGAGGCAGCAAGATACATTTTTTGTAATAAGCCAAAAAGAATGCACATCAGACCTCTGTTTAATTCTCAGTTTAATTTACACTGGCTACCAATAGTTGCTTGCATAAAACTGACAGTTGAATAAAAATATATTAAAGGTGTTTAAATCTGTTAAATCTGTTAAATAAATAAATAATTATAGATTAAGGCTGCAAGCCTTGTCAAACACTTTACACTCCATCCCAGTAGGTGTCGAAAATGCACCAACAGTTGTTTTGACAACCGCCGTAAAAATGTAGAAGAAGAAGAACGCGGCAGAAGAAGATGTAGGCGCCAAATTTCAACGTTCTGGGCGGAGTTTGCTTTCACTTGTTGGGCTACAGATTATATGGAATAATTATTGACTGTTTATATGTAACTGTGCTAACGTAACGTTACATGAAAGATTGTTTGAAAACTTCCACGTCTTTTTGGACACTTTTATTTCAGCTGGCAGAAACATTTGCGTGTCAAGCATGTGGAATCAAGTCGAACTTCTTCTGAACGAGGATACTAACACAATCCGCCTCTACAGCGATGTTGAACAAGAGTCCGGAAACGCTTTATATCAAGTGGATACCTTGGTTAAACTCTCGTCTTCCGAAAAGGTTAGTAAAAACTGTATTCAGTATGAAGTGCACGAATTAAAAGTAAGTTATTATCGTATTACCCTATCTTGCAAGTACCTCGTATACAGCATGATTATGACAGCAGATCTTGTGTGTAGATGAACACATTTAATAATGTGTGTTAATATGTGTAATGCCTTGTTCAGTGGTTTACACCATTTACACATCTGTCTAAATCTATATGATTTATTACAGTTTTCTTTATCATCATTCTTCTTCTTCTTCTGTGCTCCAGGTGGTGTCTAATCCAAAGGTCTATGCCTTCAGCACTACAAATTGCTGCATCATTGTGGCTGACACTGCTGTGGTTCTCTTTGATCCTGGTTTTCAGACTGTTCTGAATCATTTCTATTTTGGTAACGCAAGCAAATTAAGTGAAGCTAACACATACTACTCTTTGAAGTATTGTTTATATCTTCATATGTTCTCATGCTTAATTTAGACACTGTAGTCGATGCAGTTACTACTTGCCCCCAAGGACAGTTTCTTCTGGTTGGAGAGAGAAGTGGAAGTCTGCATATCATCTATGTCCCTCTGAAGAAGACAGTGCTGACCAAAGTAATTGCTCTCCTTCATAGAAATGTAATAAGTGCTTATTGGACTGTAGTAACATAGAACTCTTGTGATACCTAGACTATGCACAAACAAACCCCTACTGATGGCGATGAGACAACCTTCAAGAGACTAATACTGAATGAGACACCTGGTTCTAAAGGTCAGTGCCTGTAAATGTAAAGCAGAAAAATAATGATGTAAATATACTACATATGAAGAGTTCCAGAATTCCAGAAAGAGTTCTTTTTTTTTTTGTGCATTCCAATTAATCTCAGTCAAACTGAAGTTATTTTGACTAGCTTAACAAATAACTAAAAAAAGTGCTAACTACAAACACTAAAAACATGATAACAATAAAAAAAACCATGATTTTTGAAAATGTAAAAAATGTTTTTGCAAAAAAACACTTAGTGATATTATAGTCTAACGTTTTATTATTATGAATTTATTATCATTAAAACATTCTCTTTTTTTTCAGGAGTGTATGATCTCTTTTTTATTATTAATGATGGTTTCCTACACACATCCAACGTTGCCCTGGGAAAAATCCAGAGAGCGATTGAAAACATGGATCTAGTGACCTTAAATAAGGTTGGTGTTTCATTTTAATTTAATGCCTTTTAAGGTTTCTCTCACATTTATTTTAATAAAAGGTTAGTTAATCAAAAAACTAAATATAATTTGCCGGAAGAATTCTGATTTAAAAAAATATGGTTCTCATCTATGGAAAGCCTATTCCCCAAAACTTTCAGGCTTTAAAGAGGTTCATTAAAAAGGTTTTATAAGAACAAAACAACCTGTTAACTGCTTTATTCTGCAAACTAAACTTCAACAGTGTATGTGACATCAGTTACGAGAATTGTTCTGTATTTTGCGAAAAAAAAAAAAGAAAAAAATCATAATTTACTCCTTTTTTCTGAGTTATGTCTTCCGTCATTTTGGAACAACATGAGGTTTAGATTTATTACAGAATAAAAATTTTGGGGTGAACTAATTCTTTAAGATAAACAAGATTTGGTATGGTTAATAATGCTACTACTAATGTTTGTCATAACATCTTTTATTGCTATTAAAAAGTACTTTGACCTGCATATAAAATATAGAAATATAGAAAATATATCGTCATAATCAAGTTTTCTGGTGATATTTTGTGAAAAACTCTTCCAGTGGGTAGAGTTTATGTGAATAGTTCACCTACCTGTTGGGGGCGTGTCCCTGAAACTACATCAGTGCACCCTCCTCAAATCACTACTTATTTTATGGATTATTTTGAAAAGGTAATAAAGTTTCAATGTTAGGCATTGAAGCAGCAATCGCAACAGTGTCTAAACAATACAGTTTGTCTAATATAATAAATAGTACATAAGTTGTTTTGCTTGATCGATTACAGGCACACAGCAAAACAAACGAATGCTAGGCTTGTGTATGTCGTGCATGTCACACCTCTAGGGTCGATAAACGGCGATATAATTCAGAATTTTCTCAGTGTATGATATACCTCTAATTCTTCAGATCAATCATATATTCATGAAATCAGTTTGAATAAGGAAAGCAATAACTTTGCCATATTCAAATTATTTACTACTCATTTCCTTGTAAATGTACCACAGTCATTGCATGCTTTGCATGTGCTGGACCCCGCTCTGTCCCTGGAAAAAAATTCAGGCTCAGGCAACCAGTCATTTAAATGCAAATAATGGGTTTTGAGGAGAATGTTTAGGCAATAATTACATTGTTGGCTTCACATATATTTAGTCTCAGTAGGTGCTGTTGTTAACAGCAGGCATATCTTTGTACAAAGGAAGAAAATTGTAAAACGTAACATTTACCTACCGAATATGTCATGTTGAAAGGACTACAGCAAAGCAGCTCTTTAAAGTCATTTTAAAGTATTTGCTGCATGGATTGAAAAACAAGCTAATAAATAATTCACATACGAAATTGCATTGCAACAAATACAATTTTTTAAGGTATTCAGAAAGAGAGCAATATAAATTCTGAAAATATATGCAGTTATATAATTATAGAACAAAGTTTTACATATGCAATTAAAATTTGTGTTTTATTTTTTAATTGTATAGCTGCAAAATATAATCAGGCCTGTTTTAAAGCTTTGCCTTATTTTTATGTTTAAGACCATTTTTCTAATTAAATGACTCGCCATCTCCTTATAAATCTAGTTTAGCCTTAGTTCTGACAGGTCCGCATCAGCTGACCCCCATCTACTTATAGATCTTTTCATGGAACCTGAAATTACCCATCATGTTTGTCTGTGCACGTAGGGAGGATGCTCCAAACTTCCGGTTCACTGTGTACACGTATGTATCTATGGTTACACGTGTTCTCAGGCAATGAACAATAAATCACAAATCAAAGAGAAAACTGACAAAACACTTTGAAGCATTCTACAGGAGGTCTGTCACCACTATGGTGCCCTCCATGGAGAAGTGATTAAAAAGGTCTATAGGAATACGACACCTATATAAACATTCTATTCTGTTACCCTTGGGGGTTATTGCTGTTCTCCCTGCTCTTATCGCAGAGGGAGTTCTTGCCCAGAACATAACCATCCTGCCAATAGAACTGTATGCTAATTGTCAATGATCTTTGCCGATAGTGGTCCTGATACCCTTAAAAGAAATCCTCCAGATGTCCCTGCGACATATAGCCGTGTCCTTTCATCTGGTTTAAATCCAAAATACTTCCAGATTGGTGCTGTCGTATTCGGCTTTGAAACCAGATCCATTTTGCAGATGGGTGTAAAAACTCATGGATGATACTGGGCACTGTATTGCATGCCGAAAGAACGGTGGATGTTGGGATGCTGTAGGCACTGCAACTCCCCTTGTGTTTTTTAGAGAGTTGTGCAATCATTGCGGTGATCTGAAATCACCGGGATGAGATCAAACCATCACGGTGAGTTGATTATTTAATCATTGTGACAGTCCTATTAACATCACAGATAACATCTCAAGTTACTATTGATTTTCACGCACATATCCAATCGGACACTAACCCTGTCCAATTGCAAATTAGTGATTTTAGTTCAAAGTCTTGTCAGTCAGTGATGCCCTCTGTTGTTAAGGATTAGCGGATGGCTGCATGAACACTTCTGATGACTTCACTGTCTGAAAGCAGTTAACAAAACAAATCAGCCATTTATATAAATCAGTGGATACAAGGCAAAATAAAGGAAAAATGAGAAAAGAGACATAAGAGACAATGTTTTTTTTTTTTTTTCAGATCCAAGATGATATCCTTATGAACTTCTGTTCAACTAAAGAGATTCATGAAGATGGTTGCAAGTCAGCAGGTCTAGTCTGTTTTGGAAGCACAATGCACCTTCTGATTGGGGTAACTTTGATTCTAAATCTCAAACTCACATGCTTCCTTAAACATTTTGTCCTCATTTCCCAAAATGAGCTGATGCATTTTCCTTCCAGCAAAGTGTTTTTTTTAGTATTATTAGATATTTAATTTCTGAAAGTTATGATGTATATACAGTACCTTGCGAGTATTCATACCCCTTCTGTTTTTTCACATTTTATGTTGCTGACTTATGTTAAACTGCTTTAAATACATTTTTACCCACATCAATCTATACTCCGTACACCATCTTTCCAATTTGTTTAAAAAGAAAAAAAATAATAAAAAAATGATTCCATTGAATAAGTGTTCATACCCTTATCTGGGAAAGTTGAAATTTAGTTTAGGAGCATTCATATTGCTTGTAGATGTTACTACACTTGAGATAAGGTGAAACTGTGGCAAATTGGGTATGATTTGGAAGGGCACACACATCCTTATAAAAGGTCTAGCAGCTGATAATGGATATCAGAGCAAAAACCATGCATTGAGGTCAGAAGGAAATGCCTGAAGAGCTGAGAAACAGGGTTTGAGTCAAGCCACACATCTTTTGAAAGAGTTCAGAAAAAAAATTGGCTTCACTGAAGTGTCATAGAAACATATAGTCTTTTGTTAACCTTAATAGAAAAAGTTTAAAACAACCATGACTCTTCCTAGATCTAGGCTCCTGGCCAAACTGAGCAACTGATGGAGAAGGGCTTTGTTTTGTAGTGGTGACCAAGAACCTGATGGTCACTCTAGTTGAGCTCCATGATCATGAGATAGAAAAACTTTACAGAACAACAAACATCACTGCAACACTTCATCATTTTTTTTGGCTCAGTCCTCTCCTCAGTTAAGACACATAAATACACACTTGGAATGTGCAAAATAGTGCCTAAAGGACCCTCAGACTGTCAGAAACAAGATTCTCTGATCTGATCTGATCAGCCTTAATTCTAAGCATCATGTTTGAAGGAAACCTGCTCTACTCTAATCACCTGCAGAGTACCATCCCAAAAGTAAAGTGTGCTGGTAACCTCATGCTGTGAGACTGTTTTTCAGAGGCAGGGACTGAGGGACTCCTCCAATTAGAAGGAACACTCAGTGCAGCAAAAATATAGAGATAGCCTTAAAGGAAACCCAGTCCACATCATTCAGAAACAGTGACCACGAGCACACAGCAAGAGTGGCTTATAGACAATTTTGTGAATGTCCTTGAGTAGTCCAGACACAGCCTGCGTTTGAACCCAATCAAATATTTCTGGAGAAACCTGAACATATGCATCTGCCCCCTTCCAACCTGACAGAGCTTGAGAGTTGAAGAGGTGAGGAGAAGAGTGGAAGATCATTGATAAATTGCTAATGAGCAAAGCTTGTTGCATCAAACAAAAAGACTTGAGACTGTAAAGATGCTACAGCTAAATATTTAATTAAGGGTATGAATACTTATGCAAAGGAATAATTTCAGTTAAATTTTTTATATATTTGCAAAGATTAGTTTTTTTTGCTGTACAGTTATGGTGTATGGAGTGTAGATTGATATGGGAAATTTAAAGCAGTTTAACATAAAACAACAACAATACAAAATGTGAAAAAATGACATGTTTAACCGACAAGAAGGGCTGGGCGATTTTGCAAAAAAAAAAATTTATTTTCAGAACATTTGAAAGATACAGGGTTTTTATTTTATTTTAATTATGGTCTTTAAATAGTCAACTAGTCAAATTTATTTGCAACATGATTCAGATAACTTTATTAATCCTCAAGTTTAAGAAAATTCTATTCCAAGTGTACAACACACAGAGCTTTCAACATCATTTAAATGTTAAACAAATTTCTTTGCAGAAAAGATGCCTGAACTACAACTACAAGTTTTATGTTCAGAAATTATAGGTTACAATGAAAATGCTTTTAAAAATTATCAATATGCAATGTAATTCAAATTCAAAATGACTGTCTTTTACATCTTTTACATTTTAAAACACTTGTAAATATACCTGTACAATCTGCGCTCGGATTGTTGTTTTTTCTTTACTGTTATCACCGGCATATTGTCAAAGTGTCTAATTCTGACATTTGGTAATATTTATATCTAAAATCATGCTTCCTCAATTTAAAAAAACAACAACAAAAAACATTGCAAAACATTCAATTCAACGGTAAAATCAGAAAAATTGCCCACCTTTACCTGCAAGGCTTTAAACATGCATTGCATACTTAAACATTTCAAGTGTTGTGTACTACAATACATTTTTTCAAAAGCTGTGTTATAACATTATTATTACAAATGGTGATAGTATGATAAACATAAAAAAAATAAATGTAGCCCTTACTTCACCTGCTTCTTTATGACAGGCTGTTGGTGCCAATGTACTTTCACTTTGGACCATGGTCCCTAAGCAGAAATCATTGTCTCTCTCAAAACTTCTTGACTCTGCTTTTATGTCAGGTATTAAATGTTCTTAAAGTGTTTCTGTTTTATTAGTATTAAAATGTGGTGTGCATGTTAATAAATCTGTAACGTGTAAAATGTTTCTCTATTCAAGAGGTGAAGAAAATTCAAGTTGTGGATAATTTGATGTATGTTCTAAACGGAGAGGTAAGATTATTTATTTTTAAAATCACAGTGAACGTGCACGGTTATTATAACTTAAACATTTGCGTATCTACAGTAAAAATTAAATACATTTCACGCATATGTACGCATACATGATGCTAATGTTGTTTTCAGTGTCTACATAAACATAAACATCACCAGAGATGCTGTTAGAGAATTTAAATAAACTTAATTTAAGAAAAGCCATTATCAAATACACTCAGAGTTTAAAATCAGAAATAAGTTTTCATTTGGTAATGTTCACCCTGATCCAGATACACACTTTTTTGAGCGTTTTAAATCTGGATTATGCCAATATTTTGCATTTTATTTATGCATTTCATTTACACTAATAACTAATTCTGACCGGTCAATTTCTGAAGATTGTGCCAATATAGTTTACAATCAGTGATTTAAAAAACATCACATTAAAGATAATGTTTTTGTTTGATATTGACAGTTGTTTGGCATTTGTTACAAATGTTGTATTGTTTTGAAGTTTTATTAGATTTTTGTTCCTGAAATTCACCCTTCTGCTGGATCAGAATAATCCCATTGTTTTGGATTTAAAATTATCCCAATTTTTACTAAAATGTTTTAATGATCTTATCCAAATTCAAGAATCCTTTTTTTTTTTTTTTTTTTTTTGAACAACCCATTTTCAAGATTTGACCCAAACCTATGGCCAGATTTTACTACATTACTGTTAACTTACTGTTAACTAAAAGCATTTCACTACATGTCGTACTACGTATGTCTGTGTATGTGACAAATAAAATTTTAATTTGAACTTGAAGTAACTCATACATTTTGATTAACTTTAAGTTAAGTTAATTAACTTGTTTTAGTTGTTGCAACTTAAATTACAACTGATTGGCCAGCTGTACAGTGCATTGTGATTGGCCAAATACTGCAAGCTCTAATAGAAATGTTATGCCTCTTACTATAATATGATGTCGCTTCCCAGCTCTATGACAGCAAAACAATATAACACATTATAAACAAGGCATTTGTTGCATCCAATGGGGACATAATTACGGATTATCATGATTCATGGCTTATCATGACTTTTTTTGCATCGCACAAACATAACAATATATTAGTGAACCTTACAGAGTTATTGCTCCACTTCATAGCCTCTGTGCTGTATAGGCTGCTCTGTGAGGTTTTAGGAATCAGTTCTCTGTAAATGCTCTGAACACACTCTAATATTTGGGTTGAACTTTTTTGGGACAGTGTTGTGAATACAGCTTGACCACTGATTTCTAGTTATGTCTTCTTGTGAATGCACAAAGGAAGTTGTTCAGGATACACAGCGTGTCATAGTAAAAATGGAACATGGCGCCCGCAGCAACACTACAGCGAGAATAATAGCTTTTTTATTTTGTGTAAACACTTTTAAAATAAATCATTTTAAGTAATATTTAAAAATAAACCCACTCAGTGATGTAGAAAAGTGGAGTTGTTTTTAAATGAGCCATTTTAGGGGGGGTATGAATAAATGAAACTTTTATTAAGAATATCTCTTTGGTTTTGAAACTTTAATCTTTGCAATTTTAGGGATCTTATCTATGCACTAGCAACTTGTAACAAAAGAAAAAGAAAACATTTGAAATCTCATCTTGTAACTCCTTTTTGATAAATCTTCACTGTCGCAGCACTGATTGTCTACATGGTGCTGCTCCGAGGCGAACACACCTACACATTTCTCTCTCTGTTGGAATTGACCTATCGGTAGGCCCCGCCCCCCTTAGTTACTGAGTTTCTCAACGTTTACAGTGACGACCTTGTCCAATTATGTTTTTGCACATTTTTCAACACAAAGTCCTCCATGGAGTTATTTATAAAATATTTATAAATAAATTCAGTGGATAACTGGAAGCAAGGGTTTACAGATTACCATTCAATCAGAGAAGTCGCATATTACAGTTGGTCATCATGATAACGGATAACAACATTTAGGATCACCACTGTTCGTGTATCACAGAAAAATGAAATAAAAAATAAATAATAACATGAAATAAATGATATTGTCCGATGTCCACTCTCCATGCAATTGATACTTGACTGCCATTGGCTGGGGAGGGGCTTACCGATAGGTCAATTAAAAACTACTCCCCAACACTTCTTAGGAAAAGTAAAATAATTAAATATAAATCAATTCTAATACAAGTCAATCAATTTTTAAATGGTTTAAAAAAGAAGATGGTTAAATTGAATTGATTTTTTTTTTTTTTTTCTCCCACCCCTAACTATTATTTTCTTTCATGTGAAATAGCTTATTCAGGTCAGTACTAAATAAACAATAACATGCATTTTGTATGATCCCTCTTGTTTTGGGTAGAATAATTAACATTTGCCGAATCTGCAAGGTGCATGCAAACTGTTGGCTTTAACTTTACATATTACCTATATAAACGTGTGTGTGTGTGTGTGTGTAATTTTTATTTATTTATTTATGTTTTCTTTCTTAATTTTTTTTTTCTAGGGCATGCTCAATTTGTTGGACATTCACTCTTTTGTCCTGCTTTGTTGCTGGCCAGATCAGTACATTGTTGATTTCTTGCTGATATCGGATGGAAACTCCTCATCTATTGCACAGCAAGTTTCATTTTTTCTTGTTTTTATACAAGACATACAAAGATTGGTTGTTCATTTTTTATTATTAATTTACAAAGTGATGAACATATTTATTTTGTGTTAAACAGGCAAGATGATAACGGCATGAAAATCATGTCCTTGGTTGAAGAAAAGGTATTTCATGAGTTCTATGTATGTGCAAATATGCACTACCACGGAATAGTTCACCCAAAAAGAAACTGCTGGCTGCTTTGCATCACCACTGACTTCCATAGTATTTTTTTTCCTACTATAGAAGTCAGTGTTGACCCTACAGCCTGATTACAAACCTTCTTCAAAATATCTTCATATAGCTTTGGAACTACTCAGAGGAAAGCAAATGATAGAATGTTTATTTTTGGGTGAATTATTTCTTTAAGTTGACACTTTATCCTTCAGGGGTTTTTCTGTATTCTTACTAATTTCATCATTGTACATTAATACTGAAGATATAAGTAACACACATGGAATTATGAATTAAACAACCCAGAATGTTTTAATAATGTTTTATGTCCAAAGTAACTGCATTTTGCTTTGAAGACAGACACTTGCAGTGAATGATTACTGAAAATATAGTTTTAATCCTTACATTTTCTTTGTGTCAAGGGTCATGCTAGGAAACTTGTGGTTCAGTCTCTGCCTTCTATGGAGGTTTTCTACTCACTCGAAGTGTCTTCTCAGTCTTGGTTGATCCAGAAGGGAATCAGTATGGTAAATAAAACGATGTATATCATTTTGGTATTACAAAGAATAGTTTTATAAATGTACTGCTGGGCTGCTCTAAACAGCAATAGTGATTACCAAAATCATTAGTTGAATTGAAAATCAAGCTGTTATGAAAGCTATAGGAGGATATTGTTAAGCACTGTTTTCACTGTTGCTTTTAAAAAAAAAATCCGATTAATCGATTTAATTAGAAAAATAAGCAAGCACTGTATCCTGATTTACAAACAAATGACTCCTTTGAGTGTATGAATGGTTAATCAAGGCTCAAACACTAAGTAGTTAATTAGGTTTGAATCTGGTGGATCATTCACTAAATGCACTTACTAATTTTGTGAGAGCAGATACATTGCTTAATTTCATACTCATAAAGTATGCTATATCATTTAGAATGAGGGGGAAAATGGTAATGTAATTGACATTATTATTGACATTATTTTAACTGTTGTAACATTGACTTTGGGAGCTGTTAGAGTTGACGTTTTTTTTTTTTTTTGTCTCGGACCATACTTAGAAATGACAGAAGGCCCTTTGTGACTAAAAGTGCAATTGGAGCAGGAAAAAAAATATTTTATTTATCTGCCTTTTTCCATTAATGCAAAATTAACCCTATGGCTAAGGCCTCTGGTTTGTGATGCTGTAGATAAATAACGAGTAGATTAACAACATGCAGTAAACGGTAAAGCCATTTGCACATTAACTGTTCTGTGCAGCTAAAAATAGCTGGACGCTGATGAGAATTTATATCAAGAAAAAGGTGCATAGCTGTGAATTTCTTCAGAATTATGTTTACAAAAAATGGATATTGATTTAATCTGTTGGCCTCTAATTGAAACAGTACAACAATAGAATTTTTTAACCATTATAACCATTTAAGTATTGTGTACCTCATATCTAATTACTATTTCTTAATATCTTATATGAAAGCTAACTGATAAATGTAAATTCTTTCCTCAGGACACTATCTATCTGCTGGAGGGAATTTTGGCAAACACAAACAGGTGGCTAATAGACACAGTGTGACAGTCTATAAATATTAAGGGCAATGAACTTTTGCATTTATATTGCAGTTTAAGCTTGTAGTGTATTCTTTAGATTTTGGATAGCCAAAAATATGATTTATTCATCTTTGTCATCTAGCAGCCCTGAAGATCCAGTGTCTACTGTTGTGATAAGATGCTTCACAGAGGCGCTGCCAGAGAACAGGTGTGCTCATTACAACAGAACTGATTATTTACATTTACATTTTACTAATTTAGCAGATGTAATTCAGCAGACGCTTTGTATCCAAAGCAACTTACAAATGAAGACAATAGAATCATTCAAAAATTATTTTTTTTTCTTTTTCCTATGTTCTATCCACTTTTTTTCTTAAAAATACAACTTTTTTATAAAAATCTAATATTTTATAAAAATATCATCATCTTCTTCTTCTTCTTCTTCTATATTAAATATATAATTTAATATAACCCTCTGGTGTTCATGTAGGAGTCTTCTGTTGTTTTTAGGCAAATCATATCTAGGTCTTTAATCGTAAAGTAATTTAAATAAAATAAAAATAATTTTACTATATTTACTGTGGGGTTTTTTTTCTGTAACAAACCAAAAACACTTTTTTTCTCAAACATTTTAAATTGATGGAATGGCTGCAGATTAGTGCTACCTAATGGAAAGAAATTAAGAAAATGCATGCAATAAACAAACTCGATGCATGTAGGCATGGTGCTTAAATAAGCTTTTATCAAGTGCCTCTGCTGATGCGTCAGTTTAGTTATGATCTGATTTGAACCTGTTAGCTGAGTATTTGCATAAATGGCTGTGTGTATTCTTTGCTCGTCTGGCTGAATTATTGAATTTATTTTGAACTCAAATCCTCAAAACTTTTGAGTTTTACCCAAGCATGCCTTACGGGTCCTGAAAGTGAAGCCAAAGCTAGTATAGGTAATAAACCCCACCCTCTCCACATAATCTAATAGCATGTGAGACAAACTAAATCAAAGAAGTTTCCCAAAGATGGTTTATGTTGTTTGAGGTAGTTGTAATCTTGCTGATTTATGTTTAAGCGTTAAGTTTAAAGACGTTTGCTCTTAGGCAGTTATTTGATGCTATGCAAATTAGGTGTGGTGTCATGATTGTGATCTTGTGATTGGATCTGTGGAAGTTTGGGTGGGACTTTAATACTGTTGGCTGTAAATGATGTCATTTTCTCAAGATGGCAGCGGGCATCCTGAGATTCTTTGGCTTCACTTTTCTATAGTGGAAGTAAACGTGTTGTCTTTAAATTGCAAAATGTTTCAGGCTAACACGACTAAATACTTTTTAAGTAAAATAAATTGTACTTCAGGCTTCAAAGCAGTTGCTGTCCATGGTTTCAATGCATGTTTGCAGTACTTTGTACACTATCTTCTTTCACCAGACTGAACAAACTTCTTTATAAGCACAAGTTTGAAGATGCAGAGAAATTTGCCAAAGCCTTTGGACTTGATGTTGAAGTAAGACACTGGTAAAGTTGCCATATAAACACATACTTAGAGATTTCATGGTGAACTAACAAGGTTTCCTTTTTTTAGCTGGTGTATAAGGTTAAGCTTAATGTTGTGCTGGAAAAGCTTATCTCGGCATCAGGCAGTGATCAAACCCTTGAGTGGCCTAAGCTCATTGAAGAGGCCAAAACCAACCTAATGAAGATCATGGTAATATTCATTTTCAATTTCAATTACAAAGTAAAAATCATTAAAGTACAAATAAACACAACTACCTTTGAGCAGTATGCTGCACAAAGTAGGTAACCACACACAAAATTAAAGCAAAGACAGGATCACAAATAATAATTATAAACCAGATCAAATAAAAATGTTTTTAAGTTGGGTTTGGGCGATTCTGATATCTGTAGAAGACTTTTCCGAAGTTTTGGGTCAATGGGTTTTTGTAACAAAAATATTTTGTTCATAAATAAGTTATAACTCAATGCACTGTCTTCCAGAAATGGCTGGATGCGCATTCATGAGGGACAGAGAGAGTTGAGTTTATGCATAAAGGTCCATCCTGTTTAGCAATTCTTTACTATAGAGAGGAGACAGTGCAAAAACATTCATTGGGCTGAAATATCTGTTGTTGAATATTAAATTAAGTTATAATGGTCAACATGTTGTGCAAATATTTTATGAGGAGCTGTAAAGAGATACAGCAATATTAGCCATTTCATAATTGCCTTTTATATGATAAAGAAGTGACTGTGATCAGTCAACATGTTCAAGTAAATTACTCTTACCTGTTGGTTAACACAGAGTTTGTTTTATTCATCCTTATTAATTTTTTTCTTATTAAATTTTCAATTGTTTAATTATAATAATATTTAATAATTTATTTTATTTATAAAGATGTTTAAACTATATGCTCTGTACAGTGCTAAAACTAAATTATTCAAACAAATTGTTAACTTATTAAAACACTGCTGCTCTAAACTGTACCTGCCCCCAAATTTTTGTATATTCAAAATTGCATTTCATACATTTATCTCTTAAATTAATGCAGTTGTAATTGGGCAGTAACTTAGTGTTAATTTAATCTACTGATCAAGTTTACATGAAATATGATGCATTAATTTAATAAAGCTTAAAAAAATGTCTAATAAATGTTAATAACATCCTGAGGTCAATATGAAAAAATATTTTGATAAATTTAAAAGCTGATATTCACAGGGTGTGGGAACCCTGTGAATATTATACCTTGTTGCTTTGAGTTTGTTGGGAACTTTTTCCTTCAATGAAGAAGAGACCAGGAGAGTGTTTGTATATCTTTTTAAGCAGAAGTTACTCTTTATTGAGAACTTGTCTGTGCGTTGCTATAGTCACCAAGAAGTCTTCAAGAAATCTCACTAAGGCAGTGTTACATTGGGTGGCTCAAACTCAAACAAGGCATGTAAATGTAATATTCAAGTATAGGAACCTTACCCCATTAAACCAGTCTTAATCCAATCAGCAAAACTACTCCAATACTGGTGCAGAGGAACCAAAAGCCTTTGTTTATAAAGGTGAGAGTCTCTGTAATTTGGCTCGATTGACTTAAAATAAGAGAATAGGAACTGGTAGGGACCTCTTGCTACAAATTTAGCTTGAGAGAATCATCTGTCACACCATTACCAGAAATGTTAAACGTATGTATTTTACTTAAGTTTTTATGTTATACTATGTCAGAACCTAGGTTCAACATATTTTAAACAGATTCTTAAATGTGTAATTCCATAAGTTATTTATATTACAAATGTGTTTTGTGAATGTTTAACATTGTACTCTCATTTGTCCCATAGGATGAGCAGTTTGTGGTGCAGTACTGCCTGACTGCTTCCTGGCCTACTCTCAGCATAGCTGAAGAGATGTTAAATTACACCTTAAACCGTTTTCCGTGCTGCCAGATCCAAACAGCCCTGGCTAAGCTCGCCACGTTTGCCAACGTGTATGGACCTGGCAACTTTAAGTATGTTCAACAATGCAGAGATTCTTACATCAATCATTTTACTGTTCTCTCAGTTATTAAAATGTAGGACATATGTTTTTTTTTCCACCCTAGCCTTTTTGCACTTTTGTAATAGTAATTTTGTAACTATTACATGTCATTAACAGGGGCATACCATGGATTGAGTTCTTAAACAGAACAGATTATCTCAAAGACACCTTCGCTCTTCTCAAAGAGGGGAATCTTAGTGGAGCACAATACTTGTGGCTTCGACACGAGGTAAATTGATCTGTAGTCAGAAACATTTTCTCTCGTTTTTATTAATAGTCATTTTCAATTCATTGGGAACTGTAAGTTTTGAAGCGCTGTAAAACCTTAACATTTTCAGAGTCTTCTGTATGACAGCAACATTATATATAAACTGAAATTGTGAAATGGTCATTCCTTGATTCAGTGGCTTGAAACGAAATAGTGGACTGAACTTATTAACAAGTCATGTTGGAAGAAAGGGTTTAATAAATTCATAAATGCAAGTAAATTATTGTCTATCAGAGGTGTATATATCTATATTCAATCAATCACCTATTGAATCATAACCTATTTATATAGCACTTTTAACAAAGCACTGAACTGTGTGTGTGTGTGTGTGTGTGTATATTAGGTTGCATTAGACTTTAAATTACTTATCCATAATTTGTCATTTTGTATTTCTATAAACATTTGTGCTTGTATTTTTTTCACATTTTCATTTTTAATAATGAACCTATAGAGTGAGCAGGCTTTAGTTATTTATAATAATAAGAGATAAACAGAGTCTGTGCAAAACATTGTTAGGACTTGATTTAAATAGTCCACATGGTGTTAGTGGTTCAACCTTAATTGTATGAAGCTAGGAGAATACTTTTTGTGTGCAAAAGAAAACAAAAATCAGAGTCGGAGTACACAAGTTTATTTTGGTCAATGAGTATACTATACACTGTTTCCAACAACCAACTATTTAAAATTGTAGATTTTTTAAATGCACAGTTTATACACAATGTAAAAAATCATTATTTCCATTTATTGCTCTTGATATTTTAATGATCATTAATATTGATTAATAGAATACATAAATTGTTTTTGTTTTTGGATAAATGACTTGTAATCTGTCTATACACAACATTTTGATCAGTGATGTTCAACACAAGTTACAGAAAATTACCATTATAATGAAGCTGAATTTAGTGATGTTTTTTTTTTTTTTTTTTCGTGGCATATTTGTCACAAGCCCTGGTTAATTAATGACCCTGGTAATGCAGTATTTTTTACTGATATAAAAGTGGTATGAAGGTGCTAAAAAGTCACTGATGTATTCTAGATCATTTTATTTAATTAATTTGCTATAGCTTTTTTGCATGGTAATCAGGATAAGTGGATATTTTCCAGGGTGAGTTTGCCAGGGACTTTGATGAAAGCTGCCTTCATGCTCTACTGGGCTCCATTTCGTCTGACATTGCATCACAGGAACTGAGTCTGTGGTTTAAGGGTGCTGTGGTCCCATTTGTATGGAGAGTGTTGCCCAAAGGACAGGTAAGAGGGCAGCTAGTATACTTGACTTTAAATGCCATGTTTTTTGATCTCATTGATGATACTTTTTTTTGGTAATGAAATGTAAACAAAATGTTTCAAAACCAAATAGTTTGTTCTTACTATAATCTCTCTTTTTTTAATATTACTTTTTATTTTGTTCCCTTTTCTAAGAATGGATCACTGATTTGAAAAGAAACTACAAAATTGTGCTACATATTAATACTTTTACATTTTAAATATACACAGAAAATCCTTGCCAGGTGGTTGGACCAACGTGCAAGGAATCTGGAGTTAACAGAGAAGGTAAAGAACTGGAGAAGAGATTATTTTGTTTTTGTTTATACAAATGTATTTTTTTAGAATAAATTTTCCTATCGTCTGAACATGGCCCAGAAAATAAGCTTGCTATTTGTGAAACTTTATTTCTCTACAGTGTCATGTTGGTGATACACTGGCTGACTCTTTGAGCAGTATTGTTGGGCAACCAGATGAGAATAAAACATCCAGATAGAAATTTGCTAGCCAATGTCAATGGCAAACGTGACCAAACAACATTGCTCAAAAACAGTTGGCTGGCAAAATTGCTCAAAGTTCCCATGTATTGTCAGCCTCATTGTAAGCATCTATAGGTAGTACCGCTTTACTAAGTATATAAATGTCCCAGCAAGTTGATTGGTTGCATGTATGTGACGATAAGAAAGGGCCTGCTTTAAACCTGTTTGGTACACTACAGCTTTAAGGAGAAATGTTCAAAATTTTTGTTGACAGATGAATATGCACATGGTTTACCTTTGAACGTAATAAAAACACCAGACAGACATTTAATTAATGTTAAAACTTTATTTTTATTTTATTGGGTATTTAAGGTTTTATTGGCATTGCACAGTATGTGAGATTAACAAATGTAATTATAAGCTGCCCAAAATGTACTTGTATTAATACCAGATGAAATCTTAGTCTGTCTGGTGAGCCAGGTTCAACTGGGCCAAAGTAAGTGTTAAGACTGTCTTTCTCTTTCAGGTTATTTGATTTTATTATTAATAAGTTGGGTTTTCTTTAATAGAGTGACTGGCCTCATAATGGACTGGTTCTGGCTGAACTTGGGTTGCCTTCCCTCTGGAGGTCTATGGGTTTGGTAAATGTTAAGTTTGTCTTGAATTTTGAACCATATTTTTTTGAGCCATTGATTTTTGACCATATTTCTGGTTGGGCTGTCGCAATAACTGCAATACAGCAATACTGAACTTCTGACTAACATAACCGCAGAGGAATGCAACAACTGTGCATGCTTTCTTTTTCGTAAGTTTTCTTCTCATTTTACATCACGTGCATGTGTAGGCTAAAAAATATTATCAATGAATACATCTTGTGTGCCATGTTGATTTGTACAGAGGCTCAGTAGTTTTCTATTTAACGAAAACGATTGAGAGTTTGACTCATCACGTGGCATCACCAGTGTCTGTCCTTCAGATCGAATCGTGAATATTTGTGAAAGTCATGTCCAAGCAAAGTGCAATCTGTCTTAGCATTGGCACATTGCTGTTCAGCTGAGCCGCTCAAAGTTAAAATGATTTGAAACGGTGTTACATAAAATCTCTCTTTGAATGAATCAGCTTTTTTTACACGTAGTTGAATGAACTGTTTAAATTCTCAGTCAGAGGCAGTCTTTTTCTGAATATGACCTTGTTACATCATAACAGCAGGACTAATGTATACCACACTGTTGAGCCACTTAAAATTTCTTCAACGCAACAGCCCTAATTTCTAGTACAGGAAGTCATTGTGAAAAATAGTACTGACCAGAGCAATACATTTGTCCTCAGATGACAGTAAATTGTTTTTCAGGCTGAAATATGTGGATCAGAGGAAGTGCAAAACCTAAAGTCTCTAGTGGCAAACCTCAGGCAGCTTTGTGACCTCTACTCCAAATACAACTGCCATCTTTCACTGTCTGACTTTGAAAGGGTGAGTATGAAAGTTTAGGTGTTCCAATATGTACACAAAATAAACCAAACTGAAAAAAAACATGTATTTCCAGCAATTTAAAGCTCTAAAAACATTGTTTAAATGTTTTTTCATGAAGACCAAAATATACTTTGTTGTAAACAAACACTTGTTTAAAATAATATATAAAAAAGACATCAAATTACCACTTTAACCAACAGATGGCAGCAGAGGAGCACTTGCTGTTAATTAGTAATTAACTGTTTTTGCACTGTTTGGTCAGTGTGTGCCAGTACTTTAAAATCACAATGTTTACTATGATCACATTGATGGCTAGCGCATAGTCTTGTGTTTCACTAGTGACCTTAATTCACATTGGATCTCAAACCGAAGTTATTTCAAATACTTGCTACTGTCTAAAAGTGAGCTAAAGCTGTTTTAAAAGTCTTTAAAATACTGGTGTTACAGCTGTTAACTTCATGAAATGATATGCAGCACTGACGCCAACTGGCCCGCTGTGGCCCAAGGTTTTTGTCAGCCTAAAAACCCGGGCCATTTGCCCTGAGGTAGCACCGATGAGGAAAATCAAGAGCCAGAAGTGGCAGTGGAAACCCTACTGACCCTGGCACGCTCTAGCACGTCTGCTTTTGGCCCAAAATGAAGTGCAGCGTTAGTTCTAGTCAAGCTTGTATCAACTGACGGTCAGCTGATTACGTCAACCTACAGGAATATGATACTTATCTAAGCATCCTCATAAAAGATAGTTCAGTATTATCAGCCGTTTTCACATTGCTCAATAGTTAGCTAATTCCCCTCCTCCATGCCCAACTCTTTATCTGTCAGTCAGGATTCAGGTTATCAGTGCTCTCTGCTCGCAGGGAGTTCTCGCTGGTGCCAGTGCTCTCAAATGTTAGACTGGGGCCCCCATATTGTCATATGACCACGATGATATCAAGACAGTTTTGCTATCGCTATACCACAGTATTATTGTTATATAAACAAGACAACATATTAGTGTTTTTACAGTAATGTTATTGCAGTTTTGTTTTAATACCTGTGAAATTTCATAATTCACATACTATTTTTAGAATGCTTGCACTTTGTTTTTGTTAGTTTGTTTTTTGGACACATTAAATTGGTTTAATTTGTTTAGGAAGTTAAATGCTTTATTGATGTTCATGATGCATTTATTATAATATTCAGAAACAAATCGTACTATATGTTATGTGTGTGTTCTTTGGCAGGGAAGCACACGTAGTATGGCCTTTTTGATGCTAGATAAAGTTCAGGCCCCAGAGCTGATTCCTGCAGTAATTAAGAGTAGCATTGAACCCTATGCTCTTGAGAATGGATTGGACCTGGACCAGACCCTCTTACACTACATCAAGGTCAGATTTGTTATTTTGTCAGTTGAGCTAATAATAGTAGTAGTTATAGCTATTATTATTATTATTATTATTATTAAATAATAATTGAATGAACTGATCGTTTTGATATGCTCTATTTTTATTTCTAGGACTTACTAGACTGTTGCAGTTCTCAAATCACCTCTCTCTTCACTGAATGGGAGGCTAAAGCTGTGGCTGTACTGCACTGCATGACAGACACTAATGTGAGTCAATCAGTTTCTTCAACTAATATACTGTACAGTGTTACATAGTATTATTGTGGATTATGGTTTATTCATTAACAAGTAGACACCGTTTACACTGTGTTTTCGTTTTAAAACGTATAACTTTTTCGCTACGGTTATGCCTATAGTTTACACTAATCTGTCATTTTCAAAGTTGAAAACTCTGCAGACATCATTTTAGTTTGAAACTCCGGAGTTGCATTTCTGTATAAACAATAGCATAATGCATGTTGCTGTACCCATCAGAGCCTTTGAGAATCAGAGTTCTCACCGCTGTGTGGTCATGTGGTTATAGAACTCTCAGTAGTTCCAATCAACTCTTTGTGTATTGCTTGTGTATTGCTAACTACGCTTAATTTTACAATTGCGTTTTTTGATGACGAGACAGCATTAATTTATTACAATATAATTATTACAATTACATATTATAATTACCATTTAGTATTTAGGGTTAAAATAGAAAAAAGAAAAGTGAATTGCGATGCAAGTTATATTCCTATGTAATGTCATGATTTCACTACTACATGCCGTTATGGCTGTTAAACAAATATAGCCTACATAATAGCAGCCATCATAGCTTATTCATTGGTTTATGTTTGGCTTTAAGACATTATTAAACACTCCATGTTTATAAATTTTGCTTTTTTAAAATGTTGAATTTAAGAAGTGTAATTATACTGACTATTTTATTTATATTTTATATGACATTCACATATAAATGAATTTTAAAAAGGTCAACACAAGGATACCAACTGCATTCATCTAAAAGCTTTCATGTATTCCTTAAATTTACTCAACTTCTTACCAGGAGACAAAGACCAAAAATGTAAAAATGTGATAACTAGCATCTGGTTTTGATCATTGTTGAGGTGTTTTTCACACTAACTCTAAATATATCATAACTGTCTATTATCTATAAAAATGGCAGAAACTAGTAAATGAGAAAGTTGAGAATGCAGTAAATACCTGTCTTAACCACAGTATGTCCTGTTGGCTAAAGCTTGTTTTTTAACATGTTTTAGAAAGTGATGGATGCTGTGATTGAAATAATGTATAAGGCTGTGGTGCCCTGGAGTGACACCATTGAGAAACTTGTTCAGCAGCATCTGGAGAAGGAACATCCAAAGTAAGTGGTGTGGCTTTTTTCTTTTGTTGTTTAGTAATAATTATCTACAGGCTCCCAGTGCATTCAGCTCTGAGCAAGGCTTCAGTGTTAGCTGTGGTACCACACTGTAAAGCAGCCGTCAAAGTTTACAATATTTCAGATATCTGCAACTGACCTTGGAACATCCAGCTCATAATTTTGGTCACTTGATCCAAAATGTGTATTATTACCCCAGTTGATTTAAGCATAAATATTCGAATAGAATCGCTTTTCATGATTTTCACAAAAAACTTTTACATTAATTTAGGACTAGTTGATGGTTAAGCCCTGGATGTCAGTCAGTGACAGCGGCAATGTATATCCAAATAAGTGTTTAAAAATCAACCACCATTATTGAAAGTAATATATATTGATATCAAATTATTGTCCAGCCATATATTCATTTTAGAAGTTCGAGTTCAGTTAGCATTTTCTTCATTAACTTCAGTAATTCAATAATTGTGACATTTCTGACTGAAATGATGTTGGGGACAGACTTGGGTGATGCGGTTGTTGCTTGACTTTATCCAGCTTGAGCACAAGTTAATCAGTCTACAGTGTTTGGAATGTATAGCTGTAGTACAGGGCTATTTAATTAGCATTATATTTGCAGGAAATGATTCATGTCAGTTATAATGAATGTTTGTTTCTAGTTTTCTGTATGTTTTAATGGCAAATGAAAGTACCATTTTGTTTTTCATGTTACTGAAATAACCAATGTGAATATTGTCATGGATATAACGTGTTACTTCCCACATAAAAACGCCATCAACATACAATTTAAAGGACATAAAATGACTTAAATGCCTTAAACAGTACTAGAAAAGACTGTTGTAATTTCAAGATGTCTTCGAGGATAGAAAGGCAAAAGTCATGCTATGGCTTTGTTTAATGAAGATATACCTATCATCACACTATGTCAAAACGTTGGCATATGTGTGGAAGTATCTCTAAAGAGAACTTCTGGCAATAAGAAAACTTAGTATTTGTTGTTAGTATAGTTGCTCTTTTTTTTGTTTTTGCCATGAAAATAACCTGCTAACATGGCATTAAATAAATATAAAGTTGTCAACCTTCAAAGTTGTTCTAAAATCTAAAACCAAAATGTGTTCTTGTCCTAGGACAACTTTGATAAACTCATCACTTCAGATGTTGACTACTAAAATACTACTACTACTACTGTGTAGTGCTGGAAAATCTTGAAAATGCACACTGAATTGAATTTTACTTTGGGAAAGGAAGAACCCTGGATTGGGCCCACAGGCTGCCGACTGAATATCCCTGCTGTAGAACATGAAATTCAGTTGGTGCTATTTCTAGGTTAAAGTGTAATGGAGTATAATTTGTGTTTTTAAATTTACAGACAGGAGTTGCTGAGGGAGGGTTACAGACTGATGGAAATAAAGAAACTTCTCAGATGCTATGGTATCCGAAGCTTAGCTCTTTCTAACACTCGGGATATCATGGTACGTCTGTCATCAACTGTAAATGTCCTATTTTGTGTTCTATATTCAACAGTTGACTATTCAAACACAGATCTTTGTATCACTCTTTGTACTTTACTGTTTGCTTGCTTTGCTTAGATGCTTGTGAGGCACATTCTAAAACAGGACCTGCCTACCTCTCTTGAGGACTCACTGAAGTTAATTGAGGCCTACAAACTAAACCCAGCAGAGATCCACCATCTTCACTGCATCCATCTCATACAGCATAATAAGGTAATACACCCAGAGAATCCTAGAGAGTTGTATTCATTTTTAGTACAGCACTATAGGTGCTCTACTAAAGTGGTATAAAAAAAAAGCGAAATGTGAGTCACTCACGTCTTTATTTAAAAGCAGAAGTCCTCACAAGTGGAATTTTTATATATATATAAAATATGTATATATGTATATGTATGTGTGTGTGTGTGTGTGTGTATAGTGGTCAATAGGAGATTACATCAGAAATGATTGTATTCCTACCTGTTCTAATAACAACAACAATAAAAGAATTCATAAATACATACATGGTCTACATGTCACATCACAAAGATGTCCAATATAGCATCACTCCCTCAGGCAATGTTTTTTGCAGAGTTTTTGTGTAGAGTTAAAATCACATTGTATATGTGTTGTGACATGAGAGCAGATGTTCTCACAATACAAACCATCCCAGAAGCACTGCACTGTTGGCAAGCTTTGTTTCTTAAATTCTACATTGTTGTTGCCTTAGGTCTTGGTTAGTTAAATAGCTTGGGCATAGAATATATAAAGCTACATATCTGCAGTCTGCAGACTGTCTTTCTAAAATAAGGGGGGCGTGGCTACGATTCTGAACTAGGCACGCACTTTTCTGAGAGCTCCTGATTTAAAATTCTCAATTTATTTACTTTATTCTCAATTTATTATTTATAACTTTATTCACAGACATGATTTTAGTGCTAGTAGCACTAGCAAATCAGATACCGTAGAAGTGATTTTGCCAGTGAGTGAGTTAATTCAGAAAAGAGCAAGTTGGAAGAAGCAGCTAATCGCATTGATTTTTCTCACCTGCAAGCTTGATGATCTTGAAAACCGTTTGCATGGATCAAACCTCAGGTTGGTTAAAAATTCTGAAAATCTGGATGCAGTTGCCTTCTTGGAAAAATGGCTGAAACGCTGGGTCCTGAAAACTCCCCTGCTCCACCAGTTACAGAGAGAGTAAAGTCAGAGTAATGCGTGCTGCCAGGCTACAGGCACAATTATGCACAGTGAGGTTTTTCCCTGATTTATTGGCCGAGTTGCTTTGTCAGAGGAGGCAGTTTGATGGTGTTAAACAACATCTGTGATCCTTGAACATCAGCTATTGAGTGTAGTTGACTCAGAATGGACTTAAAGGGAAATCTCTCGTTTTCCATGTTTAAAAATGCCCATCTAATATGCTTGATTTTTACTTTTGATGTGCATGTCTGTTCTATTTGAAGAGTTCAACTATATAACTATATAAAGTGAATGTACATAAATCCACCGTGTGATGTCAGTAGCTTCACTTAATTCCAGGTCGTTTTTTTGTTTTTAAAGATTAATTTTCTTTAAAGTTGCTTAAAACTAAAGCCTCTTTGTCGCCATCTATGTTTGAAAATCTGGTATTGCAGTTTCTTATTTCGTCTATGGGTTAATGTGTGTATTAGCATGTAGATTTCAGTTTAGGTGCAGTCTAATCTCTGATTGTAACATCATTTGAATTTTATATTAAGATTTTTTCTTAATCTGTAATTAGAAGCACATTTAAAACTGGAATATAATTTATTGCTAGCCTCTCTTCCAGGTTTAGTTATAATATCAGGTGACTTTAGCTGGTCTTCAGGACTGGATAGCTCACTCTCAAAGCGGGAAAATAAATAAGTTTATGAACGATATAAATAAATATAAATTTATGCAACACCCGAAGACCATTAAATCCATCAAAAATATTTAATTACTGTCTAAATTCTCTTGACAAATAGATTATTTTTTAATTCCAATTTATTTATTTCTGAATATAGTTGTATATACAATTGTGCTGTTTTGTCAAATCATTCTCTCACTTCATTATTTTTTATAGATTCAAAATTAGCAAAGGCTTCATTCAATTTGATGAGCAGACTACCGTAAATTCTGGACTATAAGCCGCTACTTTTTTCATAGGTTTTGAACCATGCAGCTTATACAAAGGTGCGGCTATTCTGCAGATTTTTTCCCACCGCTAGGGGCGCTCTAACCGGAATTAGAATCAAAACTAAGACAAAATAAATGCAAAGAAGAATACGCTAGTTCCTCTTTAGCAGATATAAGTCGGTAGAAGCGGATAGAAGGACGACAAATGACCAATCCTGTCAAACTCTATCTTTTCAAATCCTCACCCCTTCATCATGGAACCCACACGAAGAAGTTCGTATGATGCAAGTTTTAAGTTGAAGGCCATCGATCTCGTTATACAAGAAGGAAACCGCGCTGCTGCTCGGAAGCTTAGCGTCAATGAGTCTATAGTGAGACGCTGGAGGAGGCAGCGGGAAGAGCAAAACTTTTTTAAATAGAGCAGATGCGGCTTATATGCAGGTGCGCTTTATAGTCCAGAATTTACGGTATTTGTATTTTGCTACTAATGCTGATCACACTTCTGCGACTATTAGATGGGTAATCTTTTAGACATTTATTATGGGCCAAATGACTGGTTATACTAGCTCTAAATTTAATCAATTTAAGCAAACGCTGATTAATTACTATCACTGCAGAAACTAAATCTGAGCCTGATGTTTCTAATGCTACACTAAAAAAAAAAAAATTATACTGTAAAATTACAGTAAATTACTGGCAGCTACATTTGCCTCTACAATGCTGTAATTTTTACGGTTTACCTACTGTAATCTGCTGCATCAGTTTACTGCTGTAAAAAATATTACAGTACCATGCTGTAGAAAATATGCTGTACAGGATAATACTGCCAAGTAATTGACTGCTATTTGCTGTTATTTTATCACTCCTGCTTTAATCTCCAGAAACTGTTTATTACTGTTATTTAGTACTCTAGAATGTGATTTTTTATTGTTATAACACTGCTAGAAGCTGATAAAAAGAAAAAATACAATTCACTAAATTGTTTTTTTACAAACAAATGGATCAAACTAAATATCATTACACTTTTATTAAAATGGTCATGTTTAAACCAGTTATGAACCTTCAGCTTCACCCGTGCTGGGTTGAACAGAACATAATACTGTGTCACATGAACATCCTGTTGCAGAATACAATGCAGTGATATCACAAACATTTTTTTGTTTAAGGACTTAATAATGTGATTATGTAAACCTATACTTACTATGCAGAACTGTAACATTATTTAACCGGACTAGATAAAACCCCACCCAAAATCCATAAGGTTTTTAAAGAGAGTGGCCACCTGAGGATTCACAGTTGCTGCTTTTTTCTGAACAAGCCTCCCGTCTTATTGGACACCACTTGGCTGGCTTTTGTTCTCCTTTCAGGGTTCACACCAATGAAGCAAGGCTCTGAGAATCTTAGAGTAATGTAGACAACATTACTTTGTTACAATATTTTCATTATTTCTTAGTTATCCTATTATTATTATTGTTGTTGTTGTTAATGCCAAACCAGTAAAAATGTCTTTTTTGAGCTGATTAGATATTTGAAAAAAATGCCATCACCCACCATTGCATTTTTAGCTATTTTCCACTGTCCATTTGTGTAGATTGATTTGTAATACTACAGTCTTCAATATTCATATTAAAATACCTTTTACAAAGCTGTCTTTACTCAGAACTAACAGTTTGATGTTAAATGTTAAAGTTTAATAAGAACACAACAGAACAGCCAGTAACAGAAACACGCAGACTGCATTTTCCAATGTGTTCAATGTTCAGAAACATCAGTGATGACACATATAATAAATAGAGCTGACATTGTCAAAAAAAAAAAAACACTAATTCTAAGGGATAGTTCACCCAAGATTGAAGCTTTGATTTGTATCTTCTTACCAGCAGGGCATCCAAGATCTAGGTGACTTTTTCTTCAGTACAACACAAGTTAAGAAATTGTTGTAGTCTGTCAGTCATATAATGGCAGTCAATGGGCACACAATCTTTGAGAGAAAAAAAAAAAACAAACATACACAGACAAATTCAAATTAAACCTTGTGACGATACATTGATGTGTCAACTAAGAAAAAATGTTTTGTTTTTTTTTACCAGTGACATACCACAATGTCTGACTCACTGACAACATCCAGCACTAAACGCGTCACACTCTGGCACATAGATATATATACATGGATGCCTTGTTAGCGACAGTTCCTATGGGACGCAATGTGTAAGTTTGTATGCTTTGTTATGCAATCATGCTCTGGATGTTGTAAATGAGTCAGACATTGTTGTATATCAGAGGTAAAAATTGTATAAATACTAGTTTCTTGCACAAAACGATCGTTTCACGTCTTAGAACATCAATGTATTGTCATGAGTCGCAGAGTTTCATTTGGATTTGTCTGTGCATGTGTTTTTTTTCTCTCAAAGATTGTGTGCCCATTGACTTGCATTATATGACTGACAGACTGCAATGGTTTGAGTTTAAAATCTTTGTGTGTGTTCTACAGAAGACACAAAGTCGCCTACATCTTGGATGCCCTGGTGGTAAGCAGATAAACATCACATTTTCACTTTTGGGTGAACTATCCCTTTAACACAACCAATCCTAAACAATGCTGATAAGATTGACTGATAAGATTGATAAAATGTCCAAACAACATTTACGACCAGAAGCCGACTTACCTTGAACAAACTCCAATGTTTGGGCAGCTTCCTCTTGTACTGCATATTGAAGACATAATAGGTGGAGAAAAATGCTTCAAGCCCTGTAATGAAATTTTGCTGTAGTTTTCAATGCTGGTCATCCAGTCTCCAAGTGTGACTTTGTCACCAGCAACTGAAAGAGACAACTGTGATGTTTAATGTCCTGAAACAGTATCAAATTTAGGTTGCCCATTTCACAAAAAGGCTAAACACATTTTAATTCTTCTATTTCCAATAATTATCATAAAATATGCTGCTTGCAGATCAATACTTTCCATGACATGGAATGACAAAAAAATGTTTAGAGCTACATTCAAGGGAGAGACATAAACAAAAAAAAACATAAGGACACCTTTTGTTTTAAAGGAACAGTTTGCCCAAAAATAAAAATGAGCCCCGAAGCCATCCAAGTGTATATGACTTTCTTCTTTCAGACCAACACCGTTAAAGTTTTTTAAACATTTATCATGGCTCTTCTAAGCTTTTTGGTGATGCTGGATAGTGACCATGAATTTGATATATTGGTTAAATACTTCATCAGAAATCAAACCCATACATGATTCCTTTGAAGCAGATCAGTGGGGTTTTTTGTAACAAAAATAGTTTTTACTCCCAATATTTGGATAAACTGTTCCTTTTTAAATCCATGCCTTGCATATGTGACACTTACCCAGCAGTATCAGTCGTGGACTGGCAAGAAGGTCAGAAGTCCAGATGCCTTCAACATCTGCTGCAGTGGAAGAGATCTGTAAATAATGGCACAAACTAGTATGCAAATAAAGAATGAAATTGTGTGTACAATCATAGCGGGTACAGAGCAAATAATAATAAACACATATAAAACTTATGTCCGCTCTTGAGTAGTAGTCCTTCTATCCTCTCATTAAAGTCTTCAGGCATTTTATCCCAAAGAATTTCAAGGGTTTTGTTTCATTTATTTGCCATGTTGGCTTGAATAGGAAGATATCATTAACTTACCATTGTAAAATAGACAATATTGAAGCTGTTTTCTAATGAAGCTTTTGTGCCTTGGTTACATGTTGAAAAACTGATTTGACCCTTTTTTTTTTCTTTTTTTTTTTTTTTTTTGAAAAGAACAAAAAAAGGACAGATAATCCATTGTAAAATATACTATTGTAATTTGGTACAAAGCCCATAAATATCTTGGGAAACTTTCCAATGATTTCTTGCTTTTCTCCTTTCTGGAGAACTACCTCCAAACTCCCCCCTTGGAAAATTCACATTGGAAGATTTAACTAGAATAGAATTTAACTTATCTGTAAATAAATTAAACTTCTCTGATCTGTGTTTCAAATTTAAATAAGCTTCAAAATAAGGACATTTTTTCATTGTACATGGGAGTGTGAGGAGGTACAAAAGTTTTGTAACTCGTATTGAAACTCAATATGTTTCTTAATTTACTTCCCAATTTCTCAGTGTTCTATATTGTGTGTATTGTATGTATGAAGACGATTGCTCCTTGTCCACTAAAGAAAGAAATTTGGTGGATTTGTGTCTAATACAAGCAGGACGTTCTATTGCCCTGTGCTGGAAAAATACCAGTACCAGAAGGATGATGATGATGATGATGTTTTTTTTCTTCTTTTTTTTATATGTGGTAGAAAAATGTTGATAGGGACAGTGAGCTACTTAAACTAGCTCTTAAAAACAGATGAGCAAGTATGCTCTGCTTGTTTTTTTCCACCTAGATGTGATAATAAGAAACATTATATTACATTATAATGTTAAATACAATCTGCTGTACATATACATACATGGAATAAATTCTTGAAATTCTTGTATTTCATTTAGTTAACAAATAAGAGAAAAAAGCAGAGCGACAGGTAACATAGCCTGTATATGCTGAATTTCAGTTAATTTTTGTGATATATTTTATTTGTTTACAGAAAGCAAACTCAAATGGCAGAAATCGACATCCTATCTGTTTTTTTTTTTTGTTATAAAAGCACAATGTCTCAAACTAATAAAAGCATTCACGCACGTGCCGGTATTCATCGTAAGGCTGCATGTACTGAACCAAGATGTTTGGTATAAATACAAGTATCATGCCACGTCTAGTATATATCTCTAACAAAATCATTACATTTATTATCAGTTTCAGATGTAATTGTGAGAAAGTGAAAACATTTGTATGCTGTATTTACAGAGGGAGATGTGCATTGGCTTGCTGAAGAATCTGCCCCAATCTGAGGCAGAATTTGTGATTGAGCGACTGGCCTGTTGGGCAAGACTTGAACTTCAAGACAAGCGACACATTTCTGAAGAGGTCAGAGAAAGTGAAAAGAAATTGTGATCTGAATAACCTCATAAGCCTTTAAAATTATAGATGCTCAACATTAAAATTGTGACTTGACTTATTGATATAAGAGAAAAAGGTGTTATATTTAATGTTGAACGTTAATCCTTTTATCCAATTATTATCAAAGCTTCTTTTTTTTAATTTAATGTCTTTTCTTTCAATAGCAGAAGAAATTACAAATGCTAATATCCCAGATTATGGTTGAAGCTTTGAAATACCTACAGAGCATTCAGACAGGTGAGTACACAAAATTGTAGAGTGTGGTATTAATTCTCATACGGTTTCATTCGGTTTTGTGCTGAAACTACACTGTTCATATTCTTGTGTCCCTCCTCACACACAGAATCCTCTCCAGTCAGACTACATTTTCAAATGGCCTTACATGGATAAAAGTATCAAAAGTAGTAACTTAGCATAGTATAAAAAGTCTTTGTATAACCATGGTTCCTTTAGAGGAGTCAAGGTTGTATCTGTGGCTTATGGGAACACTTTCTCCCCAGTTGTGAGAAGAGTCTGAAGCATAGATTTATTAAAAAATTAAAAAATTGTTGATGGCGCAAGCACTGCCTCATGAGGAACCATGGCATCTTTTCCTCTTAAAACGGTCATCAGTTCACTTTTACATGTTGTTTGAACTGAAATGTGTGTGTCCCTGGATCTTCCTAAATGTGTCTGTTCATGCGACTCATTTGTGAATCCACTTCACCTCCAGAAGTGTTTGTTTGTTTGTTTTTTTGTTGTTGTTTTGTTTTATTAAGCAAGTTTCATCATGATTGTGGCTTAAGTTTACAATCCCTTAAGAGCTCATTAGCATTTAACTTTAGCATTCATCGTACACATGGTGTGTACATTTTTTTTATTATTATTCCTGTTTACCAAACCCATCTTGAGTGTTTGCTGCTAAAAAATCTTTTTTTTTTGTCTGACCATACAAGCCAGTCCTGTTTGAAGCTCCAGTTGTGTCTAACTAATCAATATGCTGGAAATCATTTTTGGATGACTGAAAATTTTTTTTGTGAAATCCTACCGAACAACATGTGATGTAGGTGATGATTGATCTTTTTTTTCTTAGTTTTCTGACCTCAAGACTCAACTATTTTCTGCAGTTCTCCAGCTGTGATCCTTGATCCCAGATTTGGATGTATACTTTGGCATGAATGTCCTTCAGGAGTCCATTAATCATCTTTAATCTTAGCACCAAAGGCATCACAATTCTTGCCAAAATGTCCTGATATTTCAAAGAGTCAATGATGCCCTTCAAGAAGTCATGAGTTCCACTTACTGTAAAAGTAAAACACCCCATAACAAGACTAGTCCACCTCCAACTTGTGTTGTGTTTGTGGGAGAGAACCTTATACCATCATTTATACCTCCCAGTTATTGGTGGTACCCTGATTCAAATATTTTTAATACGACAATCCTGTTTAACTGATAACCTAACTTTTCAGAGGAGCATGTTGTGTGGACTGAGGAAACCGGTTCAAAGTACTGATGAAAGCAAGTTTATTTAAATAAAGAAATGGCCAGCTGAATTTCATGATCTAAACCCTGTTGAAAATAACTGAAAAAAAAAATTGCCAACGAATTTATGGCTATGAAACACGCTCCAGTCACCTAACTCTGGAATTGACTGGGAGAAAAGTGAACCAAGGTCACACCGGAGTAGTTTTAGT
Organism: Puntigrus tetrazona; assembly: GCF_018831695.1. NCBI lineage: Eukaryota > Metazoa > Chordata > Actinopteri > Cypriniformes > Cyprinidae > Puntigrus > Puntigrus tetrazona. The sequence continues at coordinate 25,677,467 of NC_056703.1, read as the reverse complement.
GATTCTGTGGCTGCAGATGTGCTGAGGTCATTCAAAGCAGGGCCATGTACACTTCCTACTAATGTCCAACTGCTGTAACCTTGAGATTTTCTTTTTCTCTAATTTTAATAGTTTTCCACAAAAGGTTTTTGTTGAAGTGCCTTGGTGGTTTTGTGAAACACTGTTATAGCCAAAATTCCTTCAAATTTTGAATAATGAAGATTTTCCTCTTCATATTCATATTTTGATTTCTTCTCAAATCAAATTCAAATTCAAATTTTATTTGTCACATACACATACATACATGGTACGACATGCAGTGAAATGTTTTTGTTTCATCTTGTAGATGATGCCTTCAAGAAAACTGAATGCGAGAACCATCTGAAGATGTTTACAGCCATTGCTCATCTACAGGTCTCAATTCTTTCATAATTTGATTTTGAGCTAATTATTGCCTTAAACACACCTAACAGTTCAACAACAAAAAGGTATGTTGGTTATACAATTTTATAAAATATTTCTTACATTAGGAAGACTTTGACATCTTTTTGACACCAGAGGAATATGACGATCCAGTAGTGAGACATAAGTTCAACCAACAGCTCATCACTGCATATGAGAATGCACAAGCATGGCGGCGCTCAGGAAAACAACACCCTGACAAGCTTTCGAGCAGTCATTTGAATGGTAATTCTGCAGTAGCCAATGATCCAGATGGTAAAACGAAGACACTCTCTACTGAAGCTGGGCTACATCGACTGGCCAGACAGCTACAGAAGACGGAGCAGGAACTTTGGGCAGACCTGGCTCTGAGAGCTCTGGATGCTGGAGATGTGGAGAAAGCTTTACAGATCCTCAGGTGAGGGTGGAGAAAAGGGAGGGAAGGTTGAGATCTAAAAGTACTTTAGGAAAAGCAAGCTCTTCACTTGAGACATAAAGATAATGCACATATTTACATACTCCTCGCAGAATATGCAAGATGTTATTCATTTATACAAAATAAGTGAGATCATAAAAAAGCTTTTTTTTAATTATTATTTGATATGTTTCTATTTTAGATTTTAGCAGTCATGATTGTTAGTGTTGTCATGATACCACGATTTTCACTTCAGTGATACCTGATTAAAATGGCTTAAAATAATTACATTTATAAATCAATTTAACTGAAATAAAATAAATGAGTTTGACTGGGTTTGTTGGTCTGTATACTTTTACGACCATTCAGTTTCGTGTTTTAACTCAGAAAAGAAATACGGAAAATGTGATTTCTTCTTTAACGCTTCAAACATTGCTGAATAGAATAAGCAGGAGCAAATACATTTTCAAAATTTACATTTCATTAAAAATCGTAAAATTATATAAAGCTTGTTTTTTTTAAATATATGTAAATGCTAAGTTAAATGTTTTTGAGTTTCTATGCAGACACAAACCTTCTTGCACTGACATAGCTACCTTAACTGCTTTTTGAAAACATTTAGCGTCAATATTTTTATTTTATTGAAAATATTTCATGCTTAAAAACATTTATGAAATGCTCATTAGATGGCCCATTTTTTGCAAATAACTGTATCTTGGGTAAGTCCTGGGAAACAAAAGTAAAAGAAGGACATTTAAAGCAAAGGGTCTTTGGTGAAGGGGAAGAAAACAGAACAAACTGAGAAACAGAATAAGAAACAAGACTAATATTAGCGTAGATGTCATTCTTTGTGTGTCACGAATACTTTGTGTTTTATGAGTAGTGTTCCCAGTTCCAGCAGATCTAATTAATGCAGCCTAAAAATCCTTTAACGGTTTTGAATTTAAGTGAATGAACAAAAATTGGCGAAAGACAATTAAAATCTTCATTTGTTTTTTGAATATGAAAACTCTCATGATTTTGGAATAACTTGGTTAAGAAAATGACAGCAATTTAATTTGTGTAATGTTTATTGTCTTTTAACTTCAATCTTCCACTTCACCTCACACAGTGAGCTATACAAACATCACTCAAACTGCAGCACAGGACAAGTTCTGTTCAGCACTGCCCAGCGCATTTCTCAAATGCTGGAGGAAAATGTCCCAATGGTTTTGCCTGAAAAGGTTAACCTACCTGCTGTCATCCATGGGCTGGCCTGTCAGGCTATTACAGTCTGCCACAGTGGTACTGTAACACACACCACAATTCATATTCTGAAAGTGATTTTCTTTTCAGTTAGCTTTATCATTTATCCTTTACAGCATCTTCTTGACATGTTTTTGCCTTTTACAGACCTTCTGCTGGACTGTTTGGAGCTGTGCAAAAGCACCAGAAGTGCGGCAGATGTGTACAGACAATGTCAGATTGAAGATTTTGGATTTTTTGCTAAGGTCAGCTTGTTTAACATGTATGTGAACACTCACATGCCAGATTGACTCTCCAATGATATTCTGCCTAGGCTAGAGATGGGCGATATGGCCAAACGCACCAAAAATATCTATGCATCCTTAGTCTGAGCAGTGACATACGATATTTGTCTCTGTATTTTCTCCAGTTTTCTATTTGGATTAAATATGTGAATGTAGCTACAGGTTGTGGTGTATATTAGCTTATGCAAAAACGTAATGTGATTTTTACCCTTTTTGCACATAATACTTTTATAATCTAATGTACCGTAAATTCTGGACTATAAAGCGCACCTGCATATATGCCGCATCCTCTCTATATAAGCCCATCTCTACTGTCGTCCTTCTATCCGCTTCTACCGACTTATATCTGCTAAAGAGGAACTAGCGTATTCTTCTTGAACTAGCGTATTCTTCTTTGCATTTATTTTGTCTTAGTTTTGATTCTAATTCCGGTTAGAGCGCCCCTAGCGGTGGGAAAAAATCTGCAGAACAGCCGCACCTTTGTATAAGCTGCATGGTTCAAAACCTATGAAAAAAGTAGCGGCTTATAGTCCAACTCTTGTTAGTGGAGACTTTGTAATTGAGAGATGTAATTTCCTCATATTCAGCTGGGATGTTTCAGTGACAACACAGCAAAGTGTGCTTAAGCAAATTTGCTGAGGGACACCGGCATGAAAAAAATATGCATTTATATTTTATTTTTTTTAAAAACTTTATACTTATTAGTTCTTTTTTATATTAGCATAATTTAAAATTGGTTTATTTGAAAGTTATGCTAACAATAAAAACATATTTAAATACAACTGACCATGCTGCGCTGTCTATTTTGCTGCCTATTTTAAAAATAAGTGAGGTGTTCCTTTAAGCTTGTGTTTAGTTGACAGTTTCAATGCTTCTTATTGTAAATCTGTTTATAGAATTTGTATCTAAAAAATCCATCAATCAATAATTTAACCCCAATTTTTTATTTTTAGGAATCTTCAATGAGTGGTGAAGAAGATGCGTACATTGAATCACATTTTCATGATGTCTTTAACGAGGACTGCATCGTGCTGGATCCAGTCTCAGTGCTGCCACTCCAGTATAAAATCACCAGAAATCTGTTACCACTGTCAGGTAAGAGTATACTGTTACTGCTGGAGTGAAGGGAAACTAGTGATCAGTTTTAATATGGACGTTGTTGCTGGCACTTTTACAGTGATAAAGAGTGAAAATGGTAAATGCTTTATTTTATTTTATTTGAGTTACAGGTTTTTTCTTTGATTTCAAGTCATTAAGCTCAGTTCAGTTAAATTGAGTGAAATTAGTAGATACTTTCTGATATTGCTGAAACCAAAACAATTTACTAGATATGAGTTGTCTCCATCGAACAAGGCAAATGGCAACAAGAAATTTTTTTTTAAAAAAACCTCTCACAGGCAACTAAGTTCACTTGACAGGGCCAGTTCTCTGCAGGAAGAATGATCCAGCACAGTAGATTCATGGTATTCAGAGTTTAAAAGAGTTTTTTCTGATTGGAGACTGACTTGGGCCAAAACAGATTTGGACAGAAGTAGACAGAATTTTTAAATCACAGATGAATCCTTACTAGGACTCACAGATAGGGTTGCACTTGTGGAATATCACACAAAAAAACGCTGGATGGAAATGCCACAATGCACATAAATTCTAAAAATGCACATCATGAAACGTATGTGCACAATTGAGGATAAACTTTAACACTTTATAAACACACAACTCTGTCCTTTTCTTTCAGAACTGAGGCTTTACCCTTTTGATTGTTCCTGTCTATCATACTGTGCTCTCAAAGCAGGTAAGAGTGTCTTCTTATTGACATGACTAGTATACATTGAGTACTTTTCTCTCTCTTATATGGTAAGATTCTAAGGAAAAATTAGTTTATATGTCAGTTGAAAGTATTTATTTTTATTTTCATTTATTATTGTCATTATTGACATGTAGGTGCAGGTAACTTAAAGAGTCCATATTGTTTATTTATGAATGCTTCTGACATCAGGGGGGTGTTCCAGAAAGCTCTCAGTTGATCAAGCAAACCTTGTTTACTCAAGGTAAAAACGCATCATTTAACACAGAGTATTTCCTGGTTAACACGCAAGACACTGACAGAGCAATGAGTCTCTCTGGAAACCGACGCTAAGAAAAAGCTGTTCGAATGTCATATACATACTTAATGCATGTCGCCAACTAACTTTTCATTTAGTCTTTAATTCTTGAGAACAAGAATTATATTGTTTGTTTGATGCAAATTATATAATAAGTATAGAATAAGTTAATTAAACATACATTTTAGGAAATGCAGATCCATGATGTGTGAGCTAATACAATACAAACATATAATAAAAATAATTACCTTATCATATTATAATTTAAGAAAAATCTTATGTATGCCAATAAAAATATTATATTTATTATAAAAATATATTAACCATATTAGAATAATATACTACATATAAAAAAATTAAATACAATTTATATATATATATATATATATATATATACACACACACACATACACTTTATTGTAATAATGTATATTGTGCACTATTGGTTACGCCCCCATGAGTCTTGTCAGTAGAACACAATATCTGATAGCTCTGAAATCAGCTAACCCTGAAACATAACCTACTTCAGAGCAGGTTATCTTCAGACAGCAAGTTGCTATGGTTACTTGTATACTCTGAGAGTTATCTCTGTTTTTGGTTGTTCTGGTTATCTGCTTACTTGCTCATGATCAAACCCGAGTGAAACCTTCCCTGGTTGTACATCAACAAAGGTGCACTCTAGAAAGCTTTCTATTTGTACAGTGTCTGCTATGTTTTTTTTCCAGAAGTTGTGACCAATAAAAATGTCTTTGTACAGCTTTAAAATAAAGCCATTGCTATCTCACTTACACAAGTGCTTGTCAAGGTAGGTGTGGTGGGGTTGCAGTCTTTGCTCTTTTGTGGTTTTTGTTGGGTATCACTATAGTTTTGTTTTCTATTGTGAAACAGAGACCTGCAGTAAACAAACAAGTGATTAGTGTAAAGATAAGTTAATGCACATGTTCAAGCTGTGTGTACAAAGTACAGGCAATTACATAAAACGGATTGTGCACTTACTATTCTGTTATTATTTGGTTGTGTATGTATAACAAAAGTATACTTTGGGCATTACTTAGACACACTGGGTCTCTCGTCTACTCCATCTTCCTTTTGATCAAGTTCACTCTCATGTGGATAAACTTGGTCCAGCTGGCTGCCTTTTCTTTTTCTCGTACAATTAAAATTATGATCCAAATCTACTTCTCTAAGGAATAGCACAACCTCCAGCTCCTTCCTCATCAGAGAAGTCAGTGAATCACTGCATCTGTCGTTAGAAGTCCCGGTTGCTATAGAAACAGTGAGCATTCTGAGACTGCCCATGTGCACAGGCTGATCTCGCCTGAGAAAAAAGATTTTTATATTTCTGTTTCAGCAAAGTCGATGTAATCATGCTGAATAGAATTAAAGCATCTGCTGCACATCAGTCATATCTGCTGCAGTTTATATTCGTGTTCATAGCTGCACTAAACAGCGTCTTCATTAGGGCTTTTAGTCTAAAAGTGCACATACTTGGATAAATACTGATATAGCTGTACTAAATGTCTAATGAAGTGTTCCTGGAACATTCAAATCTGTGTTTGTGCTGTTGCTGACACTGAACAGACAGTTTCCATGTTTGTGTAACAGTCTTTTTAAATAAGTTACACAGTATTGTTTATGTATTCAATCATATTAGCACAGAAATACTGGGATCAGGCTTCATAGTTAAACACTGTTGTGTACGGTAGCGATCAAAATAGTTTCCTAAAGCTTTAAATAATGCTTGTGTTGCTGGAATTGAAGTGGCTTTTAAAAATGTATTAATGAGTGAGTGAGACAATAAATCATCCAGTCATCCACTTTTTCATAATTAAATATTAACAAATATTATCAAAATAAAGTGTTAGCAGATAGTGTACTAATACTCTAATGACTTTTATACCTTTTAATAGAATGTCCAAAGTGGATTAGGTTGTTTTGTTTTTGGTTTTTTTTGACTGATTGCTAGGGGAAAATGTTTCTAAAGCCTTAGCTGTGAGATATCTGTCTGCTTTCACAGGCACTGATTTGGTCGGGCCTTTGCTCAGTCCCTTGGCCTCTATGCTGCAAATGCTGCAGGAGTGCAGTCAGCTAGAACTGGCTCTTCGACTTCTGATGGAATCTTACAGCAGCATATTAATGCACTTTGTTTCTAACAACATGGATATCTCTCTAAGCATGCGGGTGAGGATCCTGTAGGATAGTTACGTTTTTTTGTTTTTTTTTAGCCACACACACACACACACACACATAAATATAAATGCAAATGCAAATACGTTGTTGATGGTGTGTTTGTCTTATTTCCAGCTACAGTCTAACAACCGCATGGCCAGAGACAAACAGACTCTTGATGGGATAGAGAAAACTGTTCTCTCATCTGTCACTGTGGTTGTGGTCTCCTTGTTACAGAAGGTGTGCAATCACATTTAAGATGCACACTTATTTTGATTTCTTTCCGAGGAGTGATTTAGATCAGTGACTTAATTGATGAAGTTGTATTACAGGTGCTCAACTGGAAAGTGGTCGACTCTGATTTGGCCATTGGGCTTTGTACCGTTTTGCCCAGGACAGCAGTTGTGGATATTCTATGGAAAATGATCACCAGTGCCTGGCAAAATTATGAAAAGATTAAGGTCAGGATGAAGTTTTATTTTATAATTTTTTTTTTTTTTTTTTTTTTTCACAAAGGTTGTAATCTAAGTTATGTTGCTAGGTGAAACTCCTAAGCTTAAAATCGGCATTAAATCAAAATGAATCCCATTTGCCTTACTTTCTTTTTTCTTGGACTAATTTTTGGGTCTTCATTAAATGTCTGTAACATACTTTCAGAGGAATTCCTCAGTGATTATGTAAAACAACACCTTTTACCTTGTCAAAACGTCTCTGCTCACAGTGCTTTAAATGCATTTTAAAACAGGTACTGATTTAACTAATTAACCAGCTGACTATTAGTCAATTAGGCAATCAATATTCAGTTTTTTGTTTTTACCACTCCGTTAATATAACAAACATTTGCAAATTTAAGCATATTTTTAGTATTTTGAATAATAATAATAATAATAATAAATATATTTGTCTTCTGTAGGTTGTTGCTATGGTGGGGGCCCATCTAAGTTTTTTGTATGAGGATGAAGAGGAAAGGGGGAAGTTTCTGTCTGTTATCACTGATGCAGAGTGGGGCATTCAGCTTAGCAAACTCGGGGTCAGTGCTGAGCTTATGCTTGAACTTATTTCAATATTAAGCCCATGTGAGGCAAAACCAAGTTATTTAATCTATTTTAAAACTGTGTAATATCTCCAGAAATGTGTGTCCTTCTGACATTTGTTTCCATTTAGGTTTCCATCCAGTCTGTGTTTAGGCAGTGCGCAGAAACTAAGAGAAACTTGATTCCTACACTTGTGAAAAACAAAAATATTACTCCTGATATCATACTGCATTACTGCAGGCAAGTCAGCTATTTATTATTTTCCTTAACATTTCCTTACATTTAATCATTTAGCGACATACAAAGGATTTTTTATGTCCCTATACAAGTAGTTAATGATTATGAATAATTAGAGCATCGATAAATTGCTGTTTATTATACAGTGATAGATATGTAGATGTGATAAAGTGTAGATACCGTTCATTGGATCACAAAGCAGATGTGATGTAACTGTTGTCCCAGATATTTAAAAACCGTCCAGACTGAAGAATTACCATAATCATCTGTTTTTTTTTAATAATACTTGAATGTATTATGCTGAGTGTTTTTTGTTTTGTTTTGTTTTTTGTGGCTCTGCAGCACATTTGGATTGGACAGTGGTTCTGCAATCAATTTGTACATAACCACTCTACTGCTACAGGAGGACAGGTGGTATGAAATGGAGATTGAAGAAGGTGATGCTAAAGGTACCCTGCAGGGTGAAGAGTTACTGTTGGGAAAAGATGACTTGCTTGAAAGTGCCCTACAAATTATTCCTCAGCTTGGCTCTACCAAAGACCTTGTGATCAGTCTCAACACAGCCTTGACCAAGGTCTTGCATACTTCATCTCTGATTCTCTATAAGCCTTGTCCTAATCATTTACCCTTGTTTTTCTTTGGGAAACATTTCATAAGATTTTACACAACATTTAAGGGATCTAGGACACTACTGCATTTGTCACCAAGTATTTGATTTCTCAAACGTCATTTATCTTGTATGGTAGATTATTCTAGTGCCGTAATCTTTGTTCTAATATGAATGTAATCTGTGCAGCTAAATCCATACAACTATGAGTGGATAGAGAGAGTACTCAGAACTATTCAGACAGCTGATGAAACTACAACCCTTCTACCCCTCGGTCAGGTCAGTCACATACCAAGATATAATTCATATTACCAAACAGGATGAAAAAAACTGATGGTTAAACAAGTTTTTCTACACATAGCTTGAATGACGGAGACTTACTGTGTAATGGCAATCATGTATTTAAAGTTTTGGAATAAGAAATAAGTTTAATTGTAACATCTTCATATTTTATTATTTAGATGGTGGGATTACTCCAGCATTTAAAGTCACATAGAAGAATCTCTCCCCCCACTGACCTGGAGAGCTCATACCTTTTGGAAAATGGTCTTGAACCCACTGCTCTAGCTAACACCCGCCTGCCCTTTCATCTGTTCTTCCAGACCAACCATGCTTTCTGGAAAATTGTCTGTGTGTATCAGGGTGTCAGGTTTTGTAGTGTTGTTTATTTCACCATACCCTTCCTGATTTATCGTTTTCCTGATTTATGCTTTTAGTTTATCTTGAATGACTCGCATGTTTTCAGTTTTAATGTGATGTTTTCTTTCTCTTTGTTTTCCTTAATGTGTGCCCACAGCTCCAGAACTTAGTGAGGGCACTTTACCCACGCTACTTCTCATCTGTAAATTAATGAAGGTATCATACTTAAAGGAGAAGAGATAATTGTTGTTTTTTTTATTATTCAAGCACACAACAGTGCACCGTTTGCAGCACTAATAAAATAAACTTTGAAGTGTACCTTTTACAGAAATTGTCCAGAAATTCACAGTGAAAATCATTCTGTAATGCGTCAGGGTAGGCAAAGGCGAGGTAGCAATACAATGTCACCTCTAACAAGAAACAGACAAATGCTCATAGCTTCTTGGCAAATACATTAAAGTCCACATCAGTATCAGACTTCCGTAGGCTATGGTTAGGGTTTTAGGTTCTTGCTTTTAAAAGCAGTCATTCACAATAACAATGTTATAGAAATGTAACTATTTCTTTATTCTAGGAGATAAAGAAATTTACCTCTTTTTCCTGGTAGGATATTTACAGTCTTTTTTTCTGTTTTGCTTTTTACTCAGGTTAATCCTGATAAGCTGTATGTTTTAGCTGTGAACCATGTGTTCAAGAAGAGTCTCTTGCCTTTGCTAACGGATCAATCAAAGAAAATCCAGAGTCTTAATCCCAGTAAAGAACTGTCCAGTGTGACTCAGAGTATCTTTAAGTATGCACTGTGCATTCAGAATCTGGAACTTGCTGCAGCCACAGTCCATAAAATTGCGCAGGACCTTCCTGCAGGTAAGTCATGTAGTATGACTCGACTCTTTCACTACTCAAACATTATATTTTATTGTTTGAATCTTGAATGCAATAAATTTGGGTGAGGAACAGACCAGGTTGCTCAATATCTTTTGCTCCATTTCTTCTCCATTCCCCTGGCTCTCGGGCCTTCCTCACTTGTCACAATCATGTTTGTTTTATTCCAGGTGCACAAAAGACAGATTTCTTAAAGTTCAGTTTGGAGCTTGTACACAAGTTACTGCAGTCTGATTCTCTGGAGGTACGTTTTTTAATAAAAAAAATGTTATGGTATATTGTTTAATATAAACAAGAAATGAATAGTATGTGGAAATATAAAACCATTTATTGCTTTTTTGCTAAATAGATGAGCATGAACTGGCTTAGCTGTTAAATCATGTGTTTTTACTAACCTCTTGTGGTCAAGTTTTATTGATGATTTCTGATATTTTGACTATGCAATTTAACATTTGTGCACAATTTAAAGTTTTCCTCACAGAATCTATCCCTACAGCTCTAAAAATGTTTAATTAACCTAGAAATATTTTAAGAATTATTGCATGTAGACCACAGAATGTGTTGTTTTTTCTTAATACAAATGAAGGAATTTTAATGAAGTCAAATGAAGTTTGAGTCTTATGAAGAGACAGATATAACATGTTAAATCTGGTAAATACAAGCAAAAAAATGTTGAAGTTAATTTTGTCAATTTCATATGTGATATTGTCTTTCACTATATGTAAATATTGGTAAATAAATTTATTACTTTCTTTGCACCTTCTCAAATTCATTCATAAATGGAAACTCAACAGGTAGAAAGTACAATCAAGTATAAAGTGAACTGTATTGTGACAAGTTAGGAAAATATGTATATAACGTTCATAACGTAGCATTTAACAATTCAGGAAATTCAAGATAATGCTATGAATATTTGGTTGATGAATACAGTGTCTACATTTCAACTAGTCCATGGACTAAACAGTTCCCCAGAAAAGAAACAAAGCAGGGAATTCCTACCTGACAGCATAATATATAAATTAATATTTTATATTGGCATACTGTCAGGGATTTCAAAAACAGGTTTCACATATGACTGTTTTTCAGTTATGGTCATACAATGGCAGTAATGGGCATTTTGGTGACTATTCAGTTTGGACCTTTAACAGGAAAATTTACAGGCGCGAGGTGAAGCACTCATCTCTAAACTGCAGCTGCAGTATCAGCGCTCAGCCACGGAGAATGCTCTTATTTCATCTCAGCTCAGCTCTCCAGAGCTCCTCAAACTCACAGGACTTCCTGGTCGCCTCATTGTAGCTCTCTTTGAGCATAGCTCCGTGCTGGACCGTATGAAAAACCCTTCTGGTCTGACTTACCCCGGTAAGGATACGTAGTATGGCATACTGTGCTAAAGGAATTGCTGTATTTATTTTTTCTTATTATTGTCTTATATATCTAAATCCTAGCCTAAACTAATCACTGAATTATTTATTATATTAAACTAATTACTAAATTATTTTTTGGAAACGTCTGAAAACAAAGTTAATCAAAATAAATCTGTATTTGTACTTGGACCTCTTTTTCTGTACTTGGACAGACATTCACAGCGTGGCCAAAGATATTGCCTCCATCAATGGTGTTGATCTTTTAAAGATCCGGAACATTCTTCTGGAGAAGTGGTTGTGCCAAACAGCGCAGTCAATTGGCAAGGTATCTAATATATGTTAAATACACACTGCAAAGTCTTTTGCAGAACAAACACATTTATTTGCTACAGTAGATCTCCTTAATTGTCCCTTGTCGCACCAGAAACCATAGACTGTTTAAAAAAAACAGGTCCTGGTCAATTTACATCATTGTTAATATTTATAGCTGAACAGATGAAACGTGTTGTCCTGTTAGGGACATAACACAATTTCCTGAACATGCTCTAAATCAGGCTTTTTCAACACTGGTCCTCGAGGGCCACTGTCCTCCAACCCTAATAAAACACACTGGATCCTGCTGATTTAGCTGTTCAGGATTCCTAGTAAACTACAGACAGGTCATTTTGATCAAGGTTCGAGTAAAAATCTGCAGGACAGTGTTTCTCCACGACCAGAATATTTTTCCATTGCGTATCAATTATAACTTGGCAATATAACAAATTTAAATTATATGGACCATATTATTTTTTAATTGTTTACATTTCTTTAATTATACTTTTGATTGACGTGTGTGTGTGTTTTGTTTTTAAGTGTATTATGTATATTATGTAAAATGTATTGTTTTAAAGCTATTATGACTGTAGCTTCACCATCCATAACCCTAGCTTGATTATATGTTGCATTATTAAACAAGTTTTTAAAACCTCCAATATTCATCCTTTTTTTGTAGGACATAAATCATCAGGACCATGTGACTGATATAAATGATGACCCTGACCTCATGAGGTACTAATACAAAATGTTCTAAAGTATTTTATACTTATACCATATCATATAATGTGACATTACTGGTTCCTGTAACATTGTGGACTCCCTTTTGAAGTATTTCTTTGCCTTTTCTTTTCGTGTTCTTTTCTGTGTACTGCAGAGTTGTTTACTTGCTGCAGATGCACCCTATGGATATAAGTGCACGATTGCTCAGCCCCATCTTGACAGCACAGACATGGGTAAGTAGAACTTTTCTTTATACGCATGCACCTGCTTAGTTGGGGACACAGTTTCTAGCGATTGATTTGATTTGATGATTATTTGATTACAGATACCACCTCTGTATCTCATTAACAATTATACATCCCTATTATTGTATTCTCCTATTTTATACTGTTAAAAGTGCTATATAAAAAAAAAAAAATATATATATATATATATATATATATATATATATATATATATATATATATATATATATATATATATATTAGGATGCACCGACTGTTCGCAACCTAAAAAAGCCCTTTCAGTGAACAATCGAAAAGACTGAATAAATAATGCTAAACAATGGCATGATGTGTTAAAATATACGCTTACTTATGCAGCAAATATGTCGGCTGTGTAAAGGCATTTAAAAGTGCTATAATCATTATAAGCACCGATAGCGAGAGACCATTTAGCACTGCTTCTCATGTCTCTAATGAGAAGATTAATGTGTCCTATGTGTCCAATTACTTGTTCGATGCTGGTTATTTTATGACCGAATTCACAAAATGACAAATGATTAGCAAATACACTGCAGATCGTTATGTTTTCTAATACATGCAAGTTGCCTGTAGCCTTATATATATATATATATATATATATATATACACACAGTATGAAGAAAAAGAAGCGTAACAATAAAGCTTATGAAGTGTAATTACAGTATGTAATTTCTGTAATTGCTAAACTAAACTGTAATTGCTAAAACAATCTCATCTATATAAAATGAAAAAAAATAAGTACTATTAAGGAATATATAAATATAATACATAAAATTACGTATCTGAAAATGAAAATCTTAAAATAATTAAAGTGAAATACGAAATGAAATGATAATAATACTGAGCCCTGCACTTAACATTTGTCCCTGTGTTCAGCCCCTGGGAGGATCAGGCCTTCGCTTGACCTTTGAACATCGCAGCCGCGCTCTTCTCTGTCTCACTCACTTAGCAGATCCTGCTACCTTGGAGGCACTTTCCAACCAACCTAGTAGCAAAATCAAGTGAGCTGCATCCATAATATTCTATTAATATTAAATCTTTATTGTGTTCAGAATGGAACTGTCATTGTGTTTGATGCAAACACATTTTTGCAATGTTGTTTTAATCATGTTAATGACTGCATGCTAATCTTTTCACAGATATTATTTGAAGTGCTACATGTACCTTGCCCAGATGGAGGCCCTGAACATTCCCTATACCTTGGAAATGTTCATCAGCAGCCCTAAGGAAGGCATGATCAAGGGTTTATGGAAGAACCACAACAATGAACCTCAGGTAGATACTGCAAATAGGACAATACATCACAATACATGCACAATACATCAAAATAAGGTTGTATTTAGTTTTTTAACATGTGAAACATTTCATACAAAAATTTGATTGATTTGATATGATCATGACCTTAAGACATAAAGCCCAAAAAAACCATTAATGATCCTAAGCAGACGCTACAAAAGTGTTTATTTGTGTGAACATTTCTTATAACTACAGTGCTTGATCATGTAAGGATAAAGTGTATCATTTTCTGTTTAAATGAGAGGGGAAACTGTAAGCAAGCCATTCATAACACGACAGCCTTCAGTACTGTATTAAAACTCTGATACTTACAAAATAGTGTCAAAAGCAGTTTGACCCATTGCAAGATGTTTTATTCACCTTTTGTTTCAGAATGTCTCTCAATGCCACTGAAGCATAATCTGCACACATTTATCAGTAAGGCATATCATGTTTTTATTTCTTTCCAGGCTGTCAGGCTTGTTGCAGAGCTTTGTTTGGAGTATGAGGTTTATGACTTGCAGCTATGGAACAGTGTTTTGCAAAAACTCATGTCGTTCAATATGGTAAGTGACCTCTACTATTACTATTAAAAAGTGAGCAAAAGCTCATAGTGAAATGTGAATTACTGAAAACCATAACTTTTGATGCTATGAAGAATCTACTAGAAAATACATTCTGTACTTTGTAATTGTATTTAAGATATTTCTCATGTGGTGTTTGTTTAGACTGAATGTTCCTCTGTCTTTATTTTCATTGCTGTTTTAAATTTCAGAAAATTTTTATTTTTCTTCTATAGACAAGCTATTTGCAGAAGGTTCTTGAAGCCCTCATAGCAGTGCCACATCTTTTAGAGGTGATCTTTTTTTATATATATATGTTTTTATGTAGATCAGAGGTATCAGACTCATTTCTGAATAATTGTGCCTTTAATCATAATGTCATATCATAATGTTAATTTAATTAAAATGATTAAAATATTGACCTATTTAGATTTTGCTTGCTTATGTTTTTAGTAGTGACAGTTCTAGATATTTTTGAATGTAGCTCAAAGACGCTAAATATTAGCTAGCACAGTTCTGAACAGTGGTCAATGAATCAATCATTTTTATTTATATAGCACTTTTAACAACACAGGTTGCATCAAAGCACTTTACAGTATAAAGTAGAATACACACATAAAAACTAAATGTTATGGGATAACACTGAAAGAAGCATGACAGAAATAAATTCTATTTTAAAGTATATTAAATTAGCAAACTAATATTACAAATCAGATTTTTTTTTATTTTTGATAAAATAAATGCCTTGATAAGCATACTGATTACAAACATTTGAAGGGCATTGTGTGTGTGTGTGTGTGTGTGTATAGTGTCATTGATTTATTTGTGATGGCCCGGTATTTTTGTCACTTTGAGTTTATATTTTCAATTAGCCTGTCTGCTGTTCAGACCAATGCAAAAAATTTTACGTGCGAAATGTGTATGTGGCCAAAAGAAGTGAAAAATGTTAGTTTTGCACAATTTTATTTTTTTAAAGTTTATTATCTTTCTTATAGTGATCCCAATGTTCCAAATAGTACATCTAACATGATGTTTATTTGAATGTTTTCTGAGTACCTTTTTCTCTGCTCACTTCTGTGCTGCTTCTCACCACAGGTTGTAGGCCTGTTGTTCAAAAGTGTAACAATCTTTGTGAATATTCATTTAAATTCTTGATGACATGGGACCAAACCAGTGAAATGCTGATGAAAACAAAACAATCATATTGACTGATTGACTGACCTGTAGCTCAGTCTTTTTTGAATGTGAAAATAAAGAATTTTTGATAACTTGCTCATTCCAACTGAGGTCATATATTATCCCATTGCCATCATACATAATGTATATATGAAGGTGAGAGAATTATTTTCCTTAAGGTACCAGAAATATACAAAGCTGCACAGAAGTAACATAATAATCTAATAACATTAAAGCAACAATAATTTCCAAAACCAGCTCCAAGGGACAATTGTTATGTACAGTATACAGCTCTAAACCCAAGCTGTGGGCAATCTGTTTCGGATACCTGTAGTAATTTAGAAATGAGCTGAAAATGTATCCTTTTATTCTCAATAATTACTGTTTTATTCTCAATAATTACTGTTTAAAAAAATTCATTTCACCTCAGGAAACTTAAAAAAAAAATGCATTCATAGCCCCTTTAAATTATTACTGGATCATCCACGTGTATTCTCTTTTGATATATTTTTATTTATTCATTCATCATTGCAGGGGCAAAGTCTTTCTCGGATATGGCGGAGTGTGATTCAGGCTCCTTTCTTGACAGGTAAAAAGAGAAAAAATAAATCCTTTAAGTTTTTGTTATTTAAAGGCTTATAAATGTTTGTGTGTTTGATCATTTCACAGCCTCTCTTCCTCTCAGCCCTAGACAACATGATGTAATGTATAAGACATTTGTCCTGCTTCTAAAGTAAGTTATCAGTCCAAACAACTTTTCAAATTTTTAATAAATCATGTAAACAGGTTAATTATGATTTTTATATAATTGTGGAGGCCTAATAATATGTGTGTGTGTGTTATGTATATATGTGCGCTAATCTCCCTTTAGCAAAGAACTCAATGAGTGAACTTAGAAAGAAAAATATTGATTATTGCATTATGTTGCAATTGTTCATTTTAATGCAATAATCAAACAAAGATTTATTTATTTATTTATTTTTTTTAGCTTTAAAACTGCAGTCTGTAACTTTTTAGGATTAAAATGATCCAGAATCAATATCTCAGCAAGTACATAGCCAGCAAACTATCACGATTCACAATAGTTAGCTTGTAATGTCCACAAATCATTTTAATGGCGGATGTGAATTAAACTAAATTATATTCCGTTTATTGTTGGATTTTATAAACAACCAGTTTGAAGGGAGCATAGTTTGCTTTTTGTTTTAAAATAATTTTTTTAATATGAAATTCAAATGATGTGACAATTAGAGTACAATCTACACGCTCTAAGAAACACTACTCATCGTCAGTACTGATGTTGAGAATAAGGTACAACAGTAATAATGATTTGCAAGGATTTAATGTGATATGAGGTCAATGATAATTCGATTTAATCACCATTGGTAGCACAGTTTATTGTAATACTTTTTCCCTCAGTTGGTGAGATCAAAGTGTGGCAGACCTATTACTTACGTGTTCAGGTAACAATATCTGGTGAATATTCTTTTTTGGGTCATATATTCCAAGATGTAGGTAAGAAACTGTACAGGATTCCTATCGGTGTGATGACTTTCAAGCATAAATGGCGACAAAGAGGTAAAACTTACAGACTGCAGCTTTAATGTAACGTTAGGGCACACCCCAGGTTAATCTATTAATTGTCTATTTATGGGTTATGGGAGAGCAAGGACCCCAGTTTATGATTAACTTGCATCCCAGTTTATTAATTTAATAAATAGTACATGAAAATGTAATTAATTAATTATTCAATTGTATTTAAATATTTATTTAAAAAAAAATGTAAATGTTAAAAAAATAATTTAAAAAAGTTTTTTACCTTGTTTTTAACCTTTCATTTTTGAACCTTGAAATGTATTTATTTAATTTATTTATTTTTAGATGTCCTTTTTTATTTACTTTGGATCTGGTTGCTATTGCCAAGCGCTTTTCTCAGTTCAGCCTGCAGGCCTTCTCTTTGGGAACTCTCTTGCTTATACCTTGTGCCAAAAAGAAAGAACCACAGATTCAAGTAGGTTCACATTCACTATAGATGCGTTTAAATTTTATTCAGACTAAAGTGCCATCTTAACACATGCAATCACTGGCTATGCTTTTATTAATTCTGGATTTTCCATCTTAACATTTTTAAGATTAAATAAATCTCCAGTTATTTACTTATTTTGTTTTTAATAGTGAGTTGCCTAATTAATTTTGTTCTTTTCCGAAGTCAGAATTTATCATAACCTATAATTCTAAAATATGTATTTAGTTGAATTGTAATGATATGACTGTCGTTATTAAGTTATTATTGAATGCATGTATCTTGAATGTATGCAAGTTCTCCTATTTTACTGTTTGTGACCTGCATACTTTTTAATTTTTTCAGTTTGTACTAAACAATGTTTTGTGTGTTTTATACATTAGAACTTCTTGTTATCCTGTAATCCTACACTGATTCTGGACCAGGTAGAGGAAAGCATGACTACTGGGGAGTTAGCTGGCATTCCTTCACAGGTCTTATTGTTTTGTTAAAACAAATCTATTCTCAGTACTCGGTTATTTGTATGTTTTATTTGATCGATTTAAAATGTCTTCCCGTTTTATCTCTTTATTTAATTTTTTTTTTTTTTTACAGATTAGAGACACAGTGTTTACCTTCCTTTGTCGAAACGGCAAGTCCCAAATGTTGATGAAAAGCAAACACTTCAGTTATTTGAAGAGGCACTTGATCTCAAAGGGTCACTCTGAAACAGTGCAGGAGCTGCTGAACTGTCTGGTTGGGCAAAATAGGTTAGTTCATTCGAGATGAAATTTCATTTTGGGGATGTTCAAATGTCAGGTTTCATATAGAACTACCAGTTTTCTCCCACAGTTAATATACAGCATATTAACATAATGCTAAAAAAGACCTAAATAAGAATCTGAAAATAAAGCAGCTTTAAATAAATATTTAACGTCAGGTACCAAAAATGTGATTAAAGCTGCATGTATGTATTTGTTATTAGTCACATTTGAGAACGTGTCTCTGAAAAGCAGTAGTTTTCCAAAGTGTCCTCGAGTATCTAACACACCTGATTCATCTCATTTGGGACTTTAAGAAATGAAGTGGGTCAACAAAGGTTTTATATGCCTGTCAGATCTGTGTCACGTTCATCAGCGGTATCTTCTAAAGGTACAGCACACAAAAAAACCTAATAACCAGCTGCTGTGATCAAAATAAAGAGAGAATTAATAACTTCTGTAGCTTTAAGGGTTCACCTATATTTAATTTAGAATTTAGTGTTTATATAAATTTATTCAGTTTCTTTATATTTCCTATTTGCTCAAGGGCACATGTAAATATGACATGTGAAGATCCTATTAGAATCATTTCTGAAGGATCATGTCACACTAAAGACTGGAGTAATGATGCTGAAAGTTGAGATTTGATCACAGGAATAAATTACATTTTAAAATAGAAAACCATTGTTTTAAAGCATAATAGTATTTCAGAATATAACTGGTTGTGTCTGTATTTTTGGTAAATTAAATGCTGGTTTGATGAGCATAGGACACTTCTTACAAAAATATTCAAAATAGTAATAGTGCCACTACTTTTGACGAGTACTACTGTATATGTGTTTACAGTAAATGTGCATAAAAACATGCATACCCACAGTATAGACTGGTTATACTTTTATCTTAAACAAACAAAAATTAATACAGGTTTATGCAAAACACGGTAGCCTGCATTGAATTACTTTCATTCAAATGTTTTCTAGGACTTGTTCACAATAACAAACTTGTTGAAAATAAGAACACATTCTAAAATGAATGAAATCCGTAATAATGGCGTATAGCGACTAGTGTACTAGCATTAATTTAGCGTTGTAATATACATATATGTTCTATAAAGCTACAGTGAAACAGTATGTATTGTGAAAAGCGCTTTACAATATGAAAATTAATATTTACATAGATATATAGACTGACCCAGCAGTGCAAGTGAAATGTAAACTAATCAGCTCCCTGGGACAAACTAAGACAAGTACGTAAGTGAAGCCTTTTGTCTTGCTTCAGATTAACCAAACACAAGACGGATGTCATCCATTATACGAACAAAGGAGTTAATTCTAAGCATCCAGACTGCGATATTCATTTGCCGTCATCTGTCTTGTACACACACTCAGCATAAATCAGAGCCGCATTAATCATGTCACTATGAGAACGATATGATTGCCAGGACTCAATTACCAGAGTTTTTGAAAAGGTCCTGTTGCTGTTTACATGTAATCTCTTAATGTGCAAATTTGCCGGTAATTTACCAATAAAGACTGTGTGTGTAAAAGGGGCTAACTCTTCCTCTGCAAAAGATATGCATTTAATTGCTTAACGTTCGTTGGGGAAAATTGTATTCTCACACTACATTTGCAACTTAAATCATTTATAAACCTTTGCCAACATCAACCTATTTCTAATCCATTTAATATATGCCATTTATTGTACATCGTGATTTCAAAAAGTTTCTGAGTTTGCATGTGGCCAAATATTAAAATGACGTGGATTTAAACATTGTTTGCTTTTAGTAGGTCACTCCGAGTCACGTCGGATGTGACCTACGAATTGGGATCTCGTTTCGAGAGACCAATCTACTTTGAGTGTATTAAAACGAGTGAATGAACACTGGTATGTGCTGATCACATCCTGCTGCAGATGATCACATATCAAGTGTGACATGTTCTGCTCCATTCTACCCAGACATTACAGCAACACGGACCAGAAGAGTTTGATCTGCATTGTGATGAAATTAGTCATTTTATTTGACAAATTAAAAAAGTGCAAAGTTTAATAGTTTCCTTGGTTATTTCAATGTTGAGTCTCCAGAGACCCCAATATTCAGAAGTGTGATCATCTGAATGTTTTTAATTACAATTTTCACTTTCAGGGTCTAAGTTAATTTGTGTTTCTAACAAAAATCACTGTTTTCTTCTCTGAATAGTGAAGAGGAGGCAATTTCTTTTGCCAATGAATATCTGAAATACAAGGAGCTGAAAGGAAGTCAAACGTCATCTTTGAGCAACACTTTGTCTGATCCTGTCAGGGTAATCAACCTTAAATTTTAAAAAGATCTCTTATTTTATTCAGGAATGCACCAATACCCAGAATGATAACGGCATATGCTGATAAACTTTTTCTTAAGGACACACAATCTCTATAACTATTGCTACAAGGGACCATCTTATTTAACAACAAAGGCCAATATATTATTGTCAAATGGTATTTGCTTTCAGTAATCACACAAGAAAATAAAACCTTTCATAACAAGCTGTCTTCATTAAAGATTACCAATCTTGTGGATTAACTTGCACAGATAAAAATTTTCACCTGAAGACTAGGAATGCTTGCTAACACTGTACATACAGTTAAACAGAGCCTTTGTTAACTGATACTTTTGAGTGAGATTGCATTCATTTATTATTATTGCAGTCTGACACATTTAGGATATAATCAGTCCTGATTTTAACTAATTAGCAGTTGGCCAGGAATGCATGTAACTGCATTTATTAGCTGATAAATGGTGCACTTTTTTTTAATTGTTTGTGATTACTATTTATTGTGATTGTGGATATATTCTTATAGTTCTCTCTCTGTCCTTTTTGTCCTTCAGGAATTTTTGGAAAAGGCCTTGGAACCCAGGGTTACACAAACATTGGCATAATATTTAAATTCCACTATTTATCTGTGGGTAATAATATAGACAACCCTGCACTAATCAAACATATGCTTGCACATTTTGCATTTAATGTTGTTACTTAATAGTATTTCAGTACTAATGTTTTGTGAATATAAACAACAATCTACTACAAATAAAACAATTACATTTTTTTCTAGATGTGTATGTGAATGTACTGTATCTAGCAAGGCTTGTTTAAAAAAAAGATATACACAAAGACTGTAGTCAATATTTTCATTTTAGATCTGATTCCAATTCTATAAGATTAAAATGATCTGAAAAGAGCACAGGTAAATTGACTATTTTTGTTTGCACTGCAGCAACACAAAAAAAAAACAGATGTCAAACTTGATACAATTTCACACATAACTCAAAAATGGACTGGACAAAGTTATTGGCACCTTGTCAAAATTGTAAGAAATAATTGCTTTAAAAGCATGTCATGTTCCTGTAATTTGTATATAGACACACCTGTGGTAAGTAATGGACGTGAGCAATATAGGAATCACACCAGTTAAAATAGAGAAAAGTTGACTCAACCTTTGTTTTGTGTGTCATTCTGAGCATGGAGAAAAAAAGTGTAAAGAGATTCTACAAAATAAATGTGGGAAAACATGGACAATCTCAAGGCTACAAGTCCATATCCAGAGATTTTAATGCACCTGTGTCCACTGTGCACAGTATCACCAAGAGGTTTACAACCAATGACCTCCCTGGACATTGACGGAACAACAAAATTAATGAAAAATTACAATAAAGCATTGTTTGAATGTCAGATAAAAAAAAAAAAAAACTGATTTACCTTCAAAAAAGTTCAAGCTGATCTGCAGACACGGAACAAAAGTCTCAGCTTGCATTATCCATTGCCATGTGAATGAAAAGAGACAAACAGGCATAAAAAGACTGGAGCTTGACAAAACCACTTCTTCTAGGAGATCATAATATTAACAGGTGAGACAGAAGTAGAGCTATTTGATAAAGAACATCATGGCACTGTTTACAGAAAAGTGAAATGAGACCCACACATGCTGAATATGAATATGAATCTATAACATTAAAATCATTATCATTAAAATACACATATATATCATTAAAAGCCATTCTACACACATTTTCTGAGCTTTAAATTGGGAAATTGAGTCCAGCTGGCGAATGTGCAAATGTAAAGAGTATCATATGTGACAGGTCATGGTGATGTTTTCTTTTCTGCTCACCTCTGGTTGGCTGGTTGCGCAGTAATTGTTCTATTATTGGGCAGGGCACTATATAAACCAGGGGTTGAGGCAGTATTCTGTTACGAGGCACACCCCCTTGTGTGCTGCATCATATTTAGTCGTCATACAGGTATGTGCTATAACTTCAGCTGAATTGTTTGCAGTGTGTTAAAGCTCATAATGTAGTCTTTGTATTGACAGGCAGGTTGAAGTTATTCCCGTGCTGGCATTTGACTGAGGTTGCCCATTGCAGGTAAGGTATGTATCATGAGGTTGTCTTAATCTTGTTCGTGTTGTAGTGGTGATTTTGTGATTTTATTTATAGTTTAACCGTAAAGCAAGACTGATTAACACAGAGGATGCGGGTGCCCACCTGACATTGGATGCTTTCGGTCCATTTGACTGAACGAGCTCTTGGCCGCCCCGGCATATCCATTGCCTGCTGTCTGATGGGAGGTTAGTACTAATAATACGGTAGGTTGTTCGGAAATTTTAATACTGGGATTCACATTTTCTACTACTGATTCATTGTGTCTGCTTGCTATAAACTGTTAGTTTATTTCTAAACAGATTAAATTGCATGTACAATGCTGCTAGTTTCCCTCTGTCAGTACTGCTTGGGAACAACCATCTGGACGCACTGTTTTGTTTTGGTAAATTTTTCTTACAATTACATAGTGTGGGTATTATTACAGGAGCTGAGTGCCTAACGTAGGGGTGGATCCCGAGTGTTGGTGTTCTCACTAGTGGTCGTGTATGTGTGTCACAGGTATAGGTGAATGGTGTCTTGCTGTGTTAGGCCAACTGTGCCCCTTATGTTTAGCTGCCAAGCATCGGTTCTCATGATGTCCTCTGATACAGGTTGCCATTGTTCCATCTTGTGAAGTCTGGCTTTTGAGTATTGCAATGCCTGTCTTTTTTCAATTGTCTCTTGCCAATTCTTGTTGGAAAAACCTGTGTTGCCTAAAGAATAATTCTTTAAAGGTCCCTGGGCTAAACATCTTTATTCTCCCAGTGCTCTGTCACACATAGCTTCGGGGCTGCACAGCTAAAAACCCTACCACTGAAGGATCTCAACTTTAAAGTTTGGAGAGGATAATCTCAGTCAAAGGAGTGTACAAATGAAGGACATCAGAAAGACAAGGTGCCAAATTATAAAGAGTTTTGTATGTTAGAAGTCAAATTTAGATATAAATAAAAGAGGGCCCAACACCGACCGAGTAACTGGAATAGAATCTGAACGTGTATTCTTAATCTGTACAAAATGTTTTCTTTCACTTAAATAAGATGAGAACCAAAGAAGCACATTATCAACTATTCCTATAGATGCCAATCGTTCCAATATTATTGAATGACTAATAGTATCAAAGGCAGCACTGATGTTTAAAAGAATAAGAATAGACAGAAGACCAGAATCAGCAGCTAGTAGAAGATCATGTACAACCATAACAAGAGCTGTTTCTGTACTGTGTTTGGGCCTAAAGCCTGACTGAAAGTGCTCACAAATATAATTACTTTGCAGGTGAGATTCCAAGTTGAACTGCTACTGCTAGATTAGAAATAGGCCTATAATTATTAAGATCTTTAGAATCAGCACCAGTATTGGAGTAATGGAGACCATTTTTAAAGATGAAGGTACAGTAGCAGTTGATAATTAAGGACACACAATAGCAGTAATGATAGAGGAAACTGAATTAATACAAGATGCAATTAATCCTGTCAGTACATACCAGTTTCCACATGTACTCACCTCTGGTCCCCTGTGGGCACCAAAGTCAACAAATTGCTCTGGAGATGGGACGGATATGACCTTTGCATGGCACACGCGTCGCTTGCCAACTATTGCAGGTAGTAACGAGTTCACGTTGTGGAGTTTTCTTTTGGACCCCAGGCTGTCGTCACAACATAACTCGTAGTGACTGATAGAATGGAGGGAACGTTGCCACAACCTCGAACCATCTCTGAGAGCTGAGACTCGGTTTCGGCTCCTCAGCAAATCTAACGAGCATGACGGAGAGGAGCTCAGGATTAGTTAACCACTTGCCAAATTTCATTGTTTTCTCTTAATCAGAGCTAATCAGGGCTCCAAGCAAGACCCCAGTCTGTCGTCACCACATAACGTCTCTGTTCCCTCCATCAGGGAGCGAGGGTTACATACGTAACCCAGACAATTTTCTTATACTCTACAGAGATAGTTATGTTTAGGTTTACAGGAGTGGGATTAGCGAATATAAAATATTTTTAAATGCTATGTTGTGATGAAAATTTGCATATTTTGGTCAGTTGCATTTTATATCCTTTTATATTCAACATAAAATAGGTAGGTTTAGGTTTGGGGGTAAAATCTAAATCGCTTATTGACAAAATGTTAAAAATGCACTGATACAAATATCTTAATTAAAAAGATAAGCAAATATTTTAAGCTTCTTTAACTAAAAATATGTAGCGATTTGTATGTTTTAATCTTTGAGATACATCTAAATTGTGTTTTAGCATCAGTAAAAATGTAAAAAAAAAAAAAAGTATGTTTTATGCTTGTAAAGGTTACGTATAAAATCAGGCTGATGCAGAACATGTTCCCAACAAGTGGCACATCTGGTGTTTTTTTCTTTTTTGAACTCTTCCCCTTATCTGTGGCTTGATACAGTCCTGTCTATGAGCTCTACAGCCAGTTATTGCCCTAGTGGCTGTTAGATCTTTTATTGAGAGGTGGGGGTCTTTCCTACACACCCACTCAACTGAACTTACCAAAGGTTAACTCCACTCCAACTCCAAGTGTAGAAAACATCTACAAAACATAAATGCTCCTGCACTAAATGTGAACAGCAAAGACTAAGTATACTTGTGCAATGTAGTAATTTCATTTTTTAAATATATTTGCATTATTATTGAAAGAGCTTTATTGCTTTATCATAATGCTGTATTGAGTGTAGATTGATGTGAAATAAATAAAGCAGTTTAACATAAAGCAGCAACATAAACCATGAAAAAACCTTTTGGACGTTGTTTAATTTGTTTAATCTGAGTGATTAACTGTCAGGAAATAAAGCCTGAATCCAGTAAAATGCTGTTTATTGAAAAAAGAGGACAATCAATCAGGATGGCAACAATCGCCACCAACAAGTGAAAACAAAACAAAAAGTGTGAACAGACAGACCTGTGAACTATGACATTACACAAAATGATTAACCAGATTATGAAATCCCAAAACTATTTTGTTTGGGCCTTGGGAAAATGCACTTCTAATGTTCTGGCTATAATAGATACTTCAGTGGACAATAGCCAAGCGTTTTACTGTTGCAGTTTGTGTCTCACTGTATGAGATGAAAGAGTCACCCTTATCATTGCTGTTGTTAACACCAAGACACTAGCTGGGCATATTTCTGCTCTTGCTACAACAAAATACAACTTTTTTTTTTTTTTTTTTTTACAAAGAAGTTTTACAGCTCTTTCTGAAGTAGTATAGTTGTTGTCAGCCTAAGTCAAAATAAATGTCAGGAAATACTTCACCATACTCACCTGTTCATCAAAAATTGTCTATTTATTTATTTTCTGGAGAGTCATCTTTGTAACAGTTTATCATTTTGATACCAAAACTTCATTTTACTATTTTTCCTGTTTATGTGAATACTTTTTGATAACTTGAGCAGACTTGCTGGATATCTTTAAGGCACACACAATGCCTTTCACGTAAAGAGAAATAACAGAATTTGTTTTGTTTCAGTACTTATTTATGCGCGTACGACGTAAAGGTGTCACCTCTGTGACGAGGGCGATTCCTCATTAAAAAATAGATGCTCTTTTGTCTTAACGTGAAATTCAGGGGTATTAAACCGCGCATTATTACTCCTCCCACAACAATGCTGTAGTACGACTCAAACCGGCAAGAAGCCACGAAGCCAGAACAGGTTTTTCTCCATGTCCTACTTCGCGTCGCGGTGTTCCTGATAACCCACCAGAAAATAAACCTCACACAGCCACACTGGACTGTCGAACGACGAACACTTGGAGGATAACACGCTTTCGATACGCAATTATCTGTTCATAATAAAATCCGCGAGCATATAAAGGATGAATTCAATACGACAGGTGCCTTCGCGGGTTAAAAGCAAAAGGACAGAAACGATTTTAGGAGCCGAGAGGGAACATTTCGAAAAACAGCAGGTATGGTAACCTGAATAGTTTATCTGTTTTGCTGCGATGCTAATGGTTAGCGTCCCCATGTGTATACTGTGCTAGCATTGACTTCATTTTACCACATAATATGGTGTACTCTCGCAGAATACATTATTGTGGGCATTACTGCACTAATATCAACACAGCTTACGTAGGAACGGTAAGCTATTGCAGTAATTGCGTATTTCCAGAAGTGTTGATCTTTAAAACGTAAATGCATTGACGTAATACAGAATTAATTAATTTAACGATTTATACTGAAGTACTAAACCGAAACGAAACAATTGGTTTTCAAACAACTGGCAAGACCAGTTCATGTTTGACATAACGTCATCCGGGAACTCGCTGAACCTGTCCATACAACTACGTTGCATACAAGATAAGAAATCCAGCATTCAGCTCGTAACGTTAAAATACGTTTTTCTGTCTGCGTTGATTGTTTTAATTTTAGACCAGCATCATCTGACAGGCATACACGTGATGCTCATATGCCATATAAAAGTCCAAATAAATGGTGTGATGCGATGTAAACTACAGGCTATAGATGAAAGTAAAAGACAACAGACGTTTGTCCTGGCCATTTGATACATGTCATAGTACATCCATACACGTCTTTCTGGACCTCAGATTATTTTTAAGGTCTTTTGTATGTAACATGACAGGTTCTTCCTGTTTCATTGTCTTTTTATTTATTTACTATTTTTATCTTCATCATGCTCATTATGTATTTACATTTACTTAATAGGTAAATAGTAGTCTATGTCATTTGATTTTGTGAGTCATTTTGAACAGTTCCACCAAATAATTCATCAACTGAGCTAAATCATATATTTTTGCCCTAAAATGTAATAGTATATGTGAAATGAATACATGAAGAAATGACTGAATGTTTCAGAGTTATGGCCATCAATTTGTTCTGGTATTCCAATAGTTATTTTAATGTTGCTCTCTGAATGAAACCGTAGGATGTTTGTGTTTATGTGTGTGTGTGTGTATATATATATATATATATATATATATATATATATATATATATATATATATATATATATATATATATATATACACACACATTTTTATTAAATTTTTTTATTTGCCACTCCACTATCCTAGGTTTTGCCCATTTCTCAGCAAGATTTTTTACCCGTACAACACAATAAAATGTAATATGCTTCCTTGCATATATAAACATGATACTGGAAGGCAGTTTTTGAGTTACAGACACAAAAGCCTGGTTTGGCAGGTTCTTCTTCCCTTTACTTTGATTTGCACTCCACACATAATGTTGCTGCTGGTTAAAATGGTGACGAGCACAGTCAGCTGCCTCACATTGCCTTCAGTAAATGAAAAAGTCATACAGGTTCTGAACAACCCAAGGTTGAGGGTGTTAAAAGATATTTTAATACAAATATTGATTTAAATACAAAAAACATCTAAAATGATCTGACACACAAAAAACTGAATGTTCTTTTCTCACTGACAAGTCAAATATGCCACATAGTTCTGTTTATTTCACAGCTCTGTGTGTTTTGTGTCAGTTTGTTGTAAGCCCTCATGTGAACCGACCTGCATTGACAAATGTTTCCAAGCAACGTAGTGCCTTTGTGTTTCCTCTCTGTTAAGCAGCTATACAGAGGTTGTGAATATATGTAGGCCTCTCGTAGGGATGTCCTTGTACGTGTTACTGTACTCTCACTGTAGGTTGCGTCAGGAGGAGTGTCAGGCTTAAAACGTGCCAAATAAACACGCAGTCAATCAACTGTGATATGCCCCAATGGGAGAAGCAGAAAGTCAGTGAGAGTTTATATGGATGCTCTTTTTTTCAGGTGGATTAGATTCTGCACAGATGAAGTTACCTAGAGAAAACAGGGTATATTGTATACCTCTGTGCTAATGCTAACACAGGGCCTGAATTTTGAACATGTGAAAAAGATGGTAAAGCATGCTAGCAACATGCTAAATCATGTTAGAAAAGCATTAAAAATGTTTTTAGTATGTCAATCCATCATGTCAGATCATGTTAGCAATGTTTTTAAACATACTCTCAACATTTTTGTTGAGATTCTCTGACTTCCCCGAGCTTTCTGAAGTTATTTTCAAAAAATGCGTCTATCTAGTCATGTAATTAATATTGTAGCAAGAGTTTTTAGTTTTGTTTTTTTACTTCAGTATACTTAAGAATAATCTTTTACTTTTATTTCACTACATTCAAAATCACAATGTTGTACTTTTTACTCTGCTACTTACATTTCATAAAAAAAAAAAAAAATATCTCTAATAATTTAGATCTAAAGAAATAATCACATGCTGTGAGACATACTACATCCAAATTTTGAACAGGCTGATTCTTTTTAATGAGCCAGTTAAATCACTTTGGAAATTGTACTAAACAATTCATTTCACAAATGTGATTGAGTGAATTGCAGCAGTTCTTGATTCTAGTCTTATTGGCTTGTTTAAGCACATTTTTTTAAATATAGACATGTCCGTATTTGTGTGTTACATCTGAATGGGGTAGTCTTTATTCAAAAACTAAAAAAATAAAGTTTTTTATTTAGTTCCATGCATCTACCCTGCTTTTAGAGCATTTTCAAATGATTTAAAGCAGTATGTTTGCATAACGTTTTTCTTAAAATGCTAACACATTTTGTTCAGTGTGAAATCTATTTTTTTATGTTGTATAGTCTAATTGTATTTGGCAGCACACATTTTATTCTTCATTTCTATCCACCTTTTTCCAAACATCCACTCAAAAAGGCTGCAACAAATCATTTCAGTTCAATTCATAAGGCAATGAATAATCCTTACCCATACTTTTGACTGAATGGGCTGTACATTTTGATTCATTAAAAAAATTAAAAAATAGAAATCAGGGGAATAACCTTGCATTTGGTACATTAATGTGACATGATATTTTTTTTCAGCTCACTGCATTATATTCCTGCTGAACATTAATCTTTATGCAGACATCTTAGTAATATGCCAGCAAATACAAAGCAATTTTTCCCACAATTATATATTAGTTTAAGGTGTAACTATGAGTTAGTAAAGTGGGTTAGTAGAAGACGTGTCTGAGGTAATCAAGAAACTAAAACAGTTTGTCAAATCTGGGTTCTAGAAGTGAAAAGCAGATACAAGTAAAGTTTAAAACGTTTAACAAATACAATACAAAATATTTGTCAACGTTGCAATAAAGATGTCATCCCCATTGTTTATTTTACAATATTAAATACAATTAAGGTAGCAACATAAATTTTTAGGGGTCATGGGATGTGAAATGTCCTCTTAAATCTGCAGAAAAACTAATAAAAAGATACAAAAAATGTAGTGGTTACAGGTGTACTGCGTCCGCAAGAAACTATTTGAAATTGTAAATAAAGTGTAGCACAGTGATTATTTCGGGTGTAATAGCCAATAAAATAGCTCACCTCCAGTGTACTGAGGCCTGTGTGATGAGAACGCTGTTGTCCTAAATATAAAAATAATTATTCTTCAGTTAAAGGCAAGTTCCACTAGTGTTATGGCTTGTAGACAACATTCATTTCTGAATATGTGCATGTTTTGCAGAAAGAAAGAAAGAAAGAAAGGGCATTTCTATACATATCTATTTGCGGTCTCCATCATAAAACCAACTCAAAAGCAGCATTTGCTATTATTCCTATTTCCAATTACTGAAAGACAAAGAGCTCATTACATTTAAACCTTAAATGTGTAATCAGAAAATACATGATTAGATTAGATTAGATTAGATTCAACTTTATTGTCATTGCTTCATGTACAAGTACAAGGTAACGAAATGCAGTTTAGGTCTAACCAGGAGTGCAATAAGCAGCAAGTGCAGGATATAGGTACAAATATATATGATTGTTATGTATTAAAAATATTATTGAAACAATAGTAGAAACAATCTGTCTTTATCCAGTGGTAAAATGCAGGCAGTCACTGTCGTTCTACCCACTTTCAGTAAACTTGGTGTTGGCGCACACATTCAAAACATTGCTTACACATGCTCTATCCTCCATTATTTCTTCATCTGATGTGTTGTTGCTCATTATCAACACATTAGTGCACTGCTGCCTTCCACTGCTAAATTAATTTCATTGGGTAATTTCACTTTGTGGCTACCTGAATATTTTAAGTAAGGCTTTCTCATAGCAGCAAGCAATTTTACTCGCCTAAAATGATCTGTAATCTAGTTAATGTAACAGCTAAGTAAAGGTAACTAATTATATCAAAGTAAGGTAAACTACTGAATTTTACTAAGACTCTTTTATTTGTCTCCTTAGGTCTCTTTCCAGGCTTGTTTTCACACGGTTGTTGTAAAATGTAAACAACAGATTGTAATATGATAACCAAGTACATAACTGTTGGTTGTTTATAATTACCAAACGGCATTTAAATAGATTCCAGTCAGTTGTGCATAGTTTGACTATTTTGCAATTGTTTTGAATATGGCTAAACAAATCATTTGATAATAAAATGTAGGGAAAACTCTATGGGGTCTTATATGAGTATGCAGTGTTCTTGGGAGTTTTTTTCTTTTCTTTAACATAAAGTAGGTTACACTATGTCATTCCTTTTGCTGAGAAGAGCACTGAGACAAACCCACTACTGGATCAGGTTTCCATCAGTGTTGGGTGACTGGTGCCTGTTGTCCCTATCTGTTTAGTGACCCAAAAAGACAGTAGGCAAAATAGGAAGCATGTGAAACATTTTAGTGGCTGCAAAGCACAACTTTACTATTATCGGTATAGCTATGGCATATTAACTATTTAGTATGCCTTGGCAACTGTGCAATGCTAAAAAGATAGGCCTAACCGTTGTAAAGAAAACTCAAACTCAAGTATTTATTGCTTCATTAAATTATGTTCTATGTAGTGTAAATGTATTACGTAGTGTATATTTAGAATCTTATATAGTGTATATTAAGTATGTATTGAGGTACTAGATTTGGCATAGTGTAATTAGAGGGATGCACCGAATGTTTGGCCTAAAATAGCAAAAAAAGCTCTTTCGGTGTTGTCTCCAATGAGAAGAAGAAGGGTGGCTGTTGCTGGTTACTGTGTGATGACCAAATCTGCAAAATGACAAATGATTAGTAAATAAACTGCAGACCGTTATGTTTTCTAATATGTGCAAGATTTGCATGTAGCTTATTCAGGCGGTGCTGCACAGCGATCCCCAGGTAAAAAAAACAAGTACACTCCCATAATGTAATTAATGTGCTCTATTTTTGTGCACTAATTTTGTACTAAAAATTATGCTTTATTACTTTTTAAGATCATCTAAGTGTACTCAACTGTTCTATTTTGAGACACCATGACTATGAACTAACATGAGCTTTTAACATACTACCTTTGTTTAAAAAATTTATTTTGTTGCTACTTGTACTACACTTGAGTGTACTATTGTATAAAAATAGTTGTAAGTGTGCTACAAGTAGTAACTACATCTAGTATGTTAAAAGTGCATTTTAAACTCTGAATCATTCCCTATCCACTTATATAGTGCACTATGTGTCATTCACCATGCAGAAAATACAAATTACGTGACTGTTTTCAGCCGCAGCCTCATCGTCTGTTTATAGTGTGTATCCAAGGTGATATCATCAAAATTGCTTGGCCGATTTTCGATTCTTTTGGTATCCATCTATACTGATTTTTGCAGATTTTAGTTCTTAACTTCAGTGTTATCTAAGACTAAGTTACAGATGTTCTTTCACTTAAACAACTTTCAAAACTATTAGCGTGTAGATACAGTCTAATCTGTTTGTCACGCCACTCGAATTTCAAACTAAATTCTTTTAACCCAAAAAGCAAATTATGCTCCCTGTAAGATAGTTATCTTTACAGTAAAAAATCTAATAATCCCAGGCTATCTTCAATCAAAAGCACATTTAAAACTAAATATGTTTTAATTTCATTCATAATCACATAGTCCTATAAGCAGTCCAAAACCTGCAGGATCCTCACATGTGATAGCCTACTATCTCTACTGTTTACACATGCTAGAATTTCCCTCAAAAACCTACCAGTACCACTCAAGCAAGAAAATATTAGCTAGCTGTTTTGAAGCAGGCTAACATTTGCTGGTCATGTACTAGCTTGAATATTGATTTTGGATCATTTTTAACCCCAAAAAAATTTACGGCCTGCAGCTTTAAAATGAGTTTCTGTATGTTAAAAAACACATGTAATTTGCCACTGTTTAAAAATGGTTGTTCTTTCCTTTAACAGAACCAGGTCAGAATCAGATTCCAATCACTGGCTGGTCAGTCGGTGCATCTCTAATCACAATTGTTGATCCATATTAGCAAAAGTGAGAGACTGACTGTTTTCAATGCTCACGTCTTGTAAATGTGAATTTTGGCAATCATAGGCAATATGATAATCATATAAAAAATAAAAAGGTCAAACCTATAAAATGTTATACTGGACATTTGACAGGTTATTAAAGAAGGTAATGTGGTTGTGGATTAAAAATAAAAATAATCACATGACTGTGATCTGTTAATCATCATCCATGGCATAGTTTTGTTCAAAAGATCTCGACTAGCAGAATACAAATGTTTAAGATAGACATTAAACAAAAAGGGACTAAATTGCCAATCCATGTAAATAGCATGCACATCCTTTAGGTCAGGTTTCTTCTGAAAGAGGGCCCTCAATTGTTACAATAGTTGCTTTTCCATTGATGGGTCTGTGCGAGTCAGGGATAACAAGCAGCTGGACAAAGCCAATGGCCCTGGACATCAAGCAGCGTTTCCACTGTTTGACCAATGCTACTCTAAAACCTGCCCTCAACACACCTCCCTGAAACAAACGTCAATTACAATTTGAACATCAAATATTCTTAAGAGGCAGAAAAAAATATGGCAATGACTAGCATATGTAATGTGTCAAATGTGGATTAGCTAATCGCTTGATGTGAAAACACGATCATTACTGCTTACATGTTCCATCTCCAAATTCTGATAAACTCCACTTTGTTCATCTAAACCACTCCAGTTAGCCTGCTTTAGTTAAGGTATTTGGCAGGCAGAAAATGCCTGGCCGTTGGCCCAGAGGACACCCCAAGGAGACCCAGTCAATCCCCGGAAGTGAAAATGAAAACACGACTGGCCCTGGCACACACAGTAGAAATGGATTGGTTCTCTTTTACAAAGTAGCATTTCAAATACTACCAAGATGTAATTATCCAGATCACATATGAATAAAACCATCTTATTGAATGGATATTGTGTTTTGGATATCATATGTTTTGGCATTTCGCTCACAGCAGTCGTCTATTAAGATCAAGTCAGTCCATGGACAAGATGTTGTTAGACACGCACACATTGGTATTGGTGGGTTTTTCTGGGACATAATGGGGCATAATGGTTTTTTTATACTGTATTTTCTATCATACCAACCCCTTACAGAAAACCATAGGAACTAAGAACAGTTTTAGTTATGGGAACTCTGGTATTTCCTATAGAAATGTTTTAGACCCTACTAATTTAGTTCCCTCAGACAGTGACATAAGTGTCAAACAACAGCTACCCAGTATTTTTAAAAAGCAAAGTAAAAATACTTCCTCCACAAACTTGGCCAAAAGCAACGATAACATCATAATAAAGTGATAATCAGCCTCTCAAATTCAAATTTTTTTATTTGTCACATACACATACATACATGGTACAACATGCAGTGAAATGTTTTTTACAACCGTCCAGCGTCAGAATTGAAAACAAAATATATATCTATAGAAGAAACAAGAAAGAAAACAAAATATATATATATATATATATATATATATATATATATATATATATATATATATATATTAATATGTGCAAAGTATAAAAGGTAAAAATGAAATAAAGTATAAAATATAAGTATAAAATATGAAATATGGCGCCGTATTTAAAAGGTAAAAAATGAAATGGGTATAAAATATAAAGTGGCTGTGTGAATGACCAATGTAAAGTGACTAGTGCAATTTTGTCCAGTGTCCAATTATAAGTGGGCATCTGGGGGTATCTGGGGAAAGAGGGGTGAACATGGGAATCCCGGTGTGGGAACATGGGAATCCTCTGTGATATGTAGCATTGCAAGTTGTCATAGATTTAGTCAGATTTTCTTCACATAAAATGTGTGTTTACATTCCTTCTCTGTTAACAAGAAACGACAAAAGGTCACATGACAGCGTCCTTCATTCATAGGTTGTTGACATTTGTAAATGCCATGAGTTCCTTCTGCCTGTGTGAAAGTAACCAGGAAAAGACTGTGATGTGGAAGTTGGTTTTCTAAGTACCACCATGCTGGCAAGTTCCCACAACTTTTTAAGAACTGAAATTTTTAGAACTACGCGGTGTAAAAAATGTGGTACAATATTTGTTCCAATTCATATGTATTTTACATAAAATGCGATCATGATGACTATATTTCAGTTGCATTAATAAATGAGTTACTCGTTTACTAAAAAGGGTCATACAATGCTGATTTAAAGATCATTGTTTGGTGGAACAGAATTTGTTGGCATGATTTGAATGAGCTATATTAGGGGGTGTGGACGAGTCTTGACTTTTATAAAGAATCTCTTTGAGTTTGACACTTTGTCTTTGCAGCTTTAGGGATCTTATCTATGCACTAACTGCTTGTAACACTCCAAAGAGAAAGGAAAACTTGAAATTACATCATATGAACCCTTTAATATGAGATGGTAACATTTCGCTCTGCTCTGTGGGATTTTTGCAGCCAGGCTCGTTCCTAAGAATACACAGTAGTCTTAAACCCTTAATCACACTTATATCCTTAAAGTTAATAGCATTTTTGCAATTGGTTAACCTTTATTATCATGCAAATTTACTTGTTGAAACGACAGGATTACATACATGTCCTATTTACGAATGATTGGAACTTATTATACTTATGTTTAAAGTGTCAAGAAGTGAAGAGAATGGGATGCAGCAAGAAAACATCCAATAAAATACAGACCCACAACACACTCATTATACAGACAAATGAATATTAAAATATCTTTAAAGCAGAAATATGGAAGACAGGCACTTATTGTTTATGCTTCTTTGAATTTTCGGTCTATATATCTTTGTTTGCAGTGTGTCACAATAATCTGTCGTGTCATCTCGTTCATGACCAGATGTGCTGCTGTATCACTGCCCTTATGTGTGCAAATTTTTAGGAAAAAAAACAAATTAATTTTTTTCTTTCTTGCACTCTAATGGAATTATTCATTAACTTTTTATCTTCATTATTTTTATTTTCTATGTAATGAACACTTTGCGTATTCCTTTTAGTCTTTAGGTTAAATAATAAGCTCTACTTACCACTCACACGGTGTCTCAACTGTTAGGGAACCTTGTTATCATATCATTCATTATTATTAGCTGTTTTTAATAAATCTATAACTAAACCAGGATAATCAAACATAAACACAGCTTTTTAGTTTACAGTTTTGATGATCATGAAGAAAGCTTTCTTTGCTAAAATGCTGTATCTACTCAGGCAGTATGTATGATTCAGATGGAGAAGAAACCGTCAAGGGGCCCCCAAGGGACAAAATTCACTAGAACTCCCCCATAGGGCCTGGTATAAAAGTTAGCCAATAGGAAGATCATCTGTCTAAGATTGTGTGCCAGCGTTTGGCATCTAACCAACCTAATTCATCAGGCTGACATGTTTTGTTCTGCACAATCTGCTCTTTGTGTTGTCCATTGCATTCATTTAGTTCACTCGGTTTTAATGGGAAACTGCACAGTAGCACTAGATCATAGACCAACGAATCCATCTTAAATTTAGTGCCTTTTTGTTTTGTGGTTTTGTAAAACATTTCTCAACAAATTAACAGTCTGTTGTCAAAGTTTTAATTCCAGTCAAGCTGATCTAAAAAATAAAAGTAATTAATAATAAAAAACAAACTAGTCCTGTTAAGTGAAGAAGGTTCAAGGTGACTTGAGAAGTGTCAGTGAAGATTTATATACATATTACAATAATAAAATCATAATGTCCTCAATAAGTAATGTCAGTCAATGTGTATGTTTTACAAGCAAATTTATAAATCAGAGCAGGGAAATGGAAATCTGATTAGACAGCAGAGTAGTAAAAACACAGTGGTTAAATCTGCCACCGCAACAAGGCCCAGGTGTATATGGACCATGTCCTGCTCACATCACAAAATCTGATTTAACTGCACCTGTTGTAGTACACACAAATAGTTGTTTCATTTTTAAAACCGTGTTAAACCAAAAAAATGTGTGTATGTGTGTGTGTGTGTGTGTTTTTGTTTGTTTTTATATTTCATTATATTTTATCATTTTATTATAACCAGTATAATTATGGTTTATGACTAAATATAGTTTATAAATTCATAACAAAAACAAGTACGTTTCAGCCAATTTATTGTCTTCCTGAATCTTTGTAGACATGTCTTGAGGTGTAATGAGGCTGTTGCTTTCAGTTATCAATATTAGCATAATATTTAGCATGTCATTCCATATAATTCTATATAAAATAACAAATATTTACTTACTGTCAAATACTTCAAAACTTAAAAGTTCCCATACCGTTGTTTGGCCACATCATCTCATGCTAGTTTGAACACATAAGCTCTCTTAATTAAGTTCAAGAGCATGGGAATGCAGACATTTGAGACATATGCATATGAGTGTCTATGCTTTTTCCAGATATGATGACCAATATAAATTGTGTAAATTCTGCACCTTTACACACTGTGTGGATCCACCGGGGGATTCTTTTTAAAAAAGCTTTGAAAAAAAAATTAAAATGAATAGTGTTTCTCTTTTTCTTTCTTTTTCAGCTGAGCAGTATCAGTAAGGCCATAAATTCCACAGAGACGCCACTGAAGGAGAAACATGCACGCAGTATCCTTAATTTAGACATTGATTTATTATTGTTTATTCAGCTATATTATTTTCCAACCATGTAGGTCAAATGATGTATGATCATGTTGTTATTACACACTGTACTTGAGAGATTTTTTCCTTAAATGCATAAACAGGAATTATTTTGGGAACCCACAGAGAGAAGGGGGCCTATACTTTCTGGTCATATGCCGTCGGTCTGCCCTTGCCAAGCAGTGCTATCCTTAGCTGGAAGTTCTGCCATGTATTGCAT
Organism: Puntigrus tetrazona; assembly: GCF_018831695.1. Taxonomy (NCBI): domain Eukaryota; kingdom Metazoa; phylum Chordata; class Actinopteri; order Cypriniformes; family Cyprinidae; genus Puntigrus; species Puntigrus tetrazona. The sequence continues at coordinate 25,639,537 of NC_056703.1, read as the reverse complement.
AAAATAATGCGTGATGGTCACCGAAATGTAAGCATGCTTCCATTCAGAAAAACATTTCTGTCTCAGTCGATTTTTAATTTTGTGTGTGTGTGTGTATTTCTCGTTTGTTAATTGTGTTACTTGTCTTACCAGAGTTTACAAGACTGCATGAGACACTACAGCAGCATCGCTGAGACAGGGTTACTATGGGTAAGTCAAAGTTCATGCACAGACTTCAGCATTCAGAGCAAAAGAAAGATTTTTGTCTGGTTTGACAGAAAATTTCTATTGTCAGAATAACACACGGGACAGACATGGGTATGGACAGCTGGTTTCTCTACATTCCAAACTCCTCTGCACCAAGATGGAGTTTCACACTAAGGTAGATTTCCATACATTTCTCGTGCCTGATATATATTTACCCCGCCGTTATTTCAGACCAGTGTTTCTTAATCTTTGTTGACTTTAACCTTCATTTTCAAAGTAAGTATTTTACAAGGTGAATTTGTATGATTTGATTTATATCTTTCATGTTGCTCTGTATGATGTGCACTGTAGCCAAAACCCTAATCCTGACAGTGTCTCTTTGGTCAGATGGCTGCTAATATATTGTAGGTTTTTTTGAATGTCTGTTCTGCTTACTAAGGATGCATCACAATTTCCCCTAATATATAAAGCAACTAATACAGAATAAGCTATTCTATGGATGAGCCATAAGCATATTTGTATTACCAGTATTACCCAGAAAACATTTCACCTGATTAAGCATGCTTAATCAACAATAGCACTGTCGGGACATGTCAAAAGGAAACATTCAGAAAGATTTTCTTTCCTCAATTTTGCGTCACAGTTATGCGTCATGCCCATTTAAACCTAGGCGACATGTGCCTTCTCCGATTTTTTTAAATTTTTTGTATTACCCAAGTGGATTTAGAATGCAGGTGAATAACTTTTATACTATAGTTTAGTTGTTTTAATTACGCATTTTAATGAGAACATGCAGTGCAGCACAACATCAGCTGCTAAATTCCCATCTTCGCTGGCTGGTGCTGAGATAGAGACCTGTTTTTACACATGATTCTGTTGAGCTTATGAATGCAATGAGCAATCGGAGGCTTTCAGATGAGTCTGAAACAGCAGTGTTTTCTCTCATCAGAAACAACAAAGTGCAGATGTGCGTATGATGTAAGTGGGATATTAATTTCACAGTGTCAACAGCTTCAGTGATTATAATTAGTGTTTAAGAGTGCTTGGAAAGGTTCTTTGCTTTCTTTCTGTACAATGAAAGTGTTATAATTATGAAATTGCAGTGTTTTTATTAAATCACATTAAATACCAAGTCTGTCGTATTCACAATATTTTATGGCGATACACCCATATATGATGTTTTACTAACAAGGTTCAGGTGGAGCACGATTGCATAATCTGTCAATTAAGCACAGGTGTTACCCGTTTAGCTAATCAACCTAAATAACTCATCACGTGTGTGTATAATATTTTTTGGCCTCCCTCCTCCACCCCAACTCTTAATCCAGTTCTCATCCCATGCTTGGGACGGGGGGGTTCTAAAAAAGACAGCATTTTATTACAGCATAGTTATTAGGCTAGGTCAGCAGACCATTAACCATTTCATACCTAATTGAAATGCATTATTTTCCTAAAATGCTCTGCCTGATCATGATTCTTATAGTTCAAGTTCAGGTTTTTATTTCTGAGCGTTACGCCGCACTCAACTTGACCCAGATGCAGTGACATCATTTCAAACATAATTAAGTGCTTCTGTGCAACAGACACACTGCTGTGAGCAAGAGATGAGAGATGGAGATTAGAGATGGCTTTATAATGTGCTGTGATGAACACAATTTGTGCCTGCATCCCATTGGATTTATTTCCATCAGCTATGGAGATAAAGATGATATCCCATGATTCCACACTCCTTTACTGTATTATCAAGTTACAGCATGTTGTCATCCCTAGTGCTTTGAAAAAACTACCCCTAGCTGCATAACCTACATGCTGTGCATACAACCTTGTTTAAACAACAACCAGATAAGCCTGCAAAACAAACATGTTGTCGATAAGCTTAGTATAGAATGTGTTTACATGCATGTTTCCTATAATTAGCTACAAGCATTATTTTTGTCAATTACAGCTCTGGCATTCTCCCACTTCAAATTAGACACAGAGACTAAATAGTGCCATTAGATAACGTTTATTTGAGTAAATTATAGGGTTTTTTTTCCAAGTAATTTTTGATTGAGAGAAAGAGATGTGTGGATCGTCTCGTTCTACAACCAATTAATTAGCTGAGGAATATAATGTAGCAATCTAGTATCCAAGCTATTTTATTAATAAAAAATATGAAACACTGACAAGTCTCTCAATCGCTTTCTGTGTATGTCTGTGTGCATTAATAAAAGCAGCACATTAATATAGTGATTAAACTGACTTGGGACTGCCTTTAAGAAAAGGAAAGGAGGGGACTTGTGGCCGAGTATGGTGACCCATACACGGAAATTGTACTCTGCATTTCACCCACCCAAGTGCACACACACAGCATCCAGAGACCTGGTCAGCCAACGCTGTGGCACCCGGGGGACGGTTGGGGCTTCGGTCAAATTAGTTTATGATATTTGATATGCTTGGGTATCTTGATATATGCCAAATATAAACCTTATTATATATTATATATATAAAATGTTAATAAGTTAAAAATAAAGTGAAATTTTTACATAAAATATAAAAACTTAGCATTTTGGATTCTAGTGTGTAAACATGAGGATAGTGTTATTTATTTGAATTCAGAATTTTTCTGGTTTTGCTTTGCAGCATTCTGAAATCCCACCCAGTCTAGAAGCCTCGGATGAAGTTCTGGAGCGTACAGCAGGAACAGACATCAATAACGTGTAAGGAAAATCCATTTATTTTTATATATTTTTTAATTATATATATATATATATATATATATATATATATATATATATATATATATATATATATATATATATATATATATATATCTGAGCAGCACTAGATTTTTTGACTTTTTTCCATTCTCATTCTGGATATTTTTGGTAGCTTTCCCACCTCATCCTCATTCCGTAATTCTGTAGTCTCCTTTCCAAAAGATTACTGAATTGAATGAAAGAAATAATGATTCATATTATTTTATTAAGTCAACCAAACCTACTCCTGCTCCATGGTAGTCCTCCAAAGGCTTTTGCTGGCTGCTTTACCGTGGTGTTCTCCACCACCTGCACCATCATGGAGGTCATGGGCTGAGTAATGTCACAAATTAACTGTTTTGGGAATCTTGTATTGAGGTTTATTGTATGTTCAGGACCTCTCCATTATTCAACATTATATGATCCTTTTTAGCACTTTTTACATTTGTTTATATGTAATAATATATAATTATAATTTATATGAATTATATCTGGACAGGCAGCTCAGTTACACAACTCTATTTTTATTGAAACTGTATGTTCTACACATAACATTAAGACATTAATTAAAAGGCTTTTTTTGCTTCCTTCTTCAGGTTCCAGCTTACGGTAGAAGTGTTTGATTACATGGACGCAGAGCTTCGATTAGCAGAAGCTGGTGATTGTTCAGTTTTCATGACTTATATTTAAAATGTTCACAACCATTTTCATTGCAACAGTTAAATATTGTAACTGTCCGTAATACCTGGAATACATAATTAACATGTATACAAAAATCTCCTATTATCTGGTATTAATTTCAATGATTCTTTATATTCCTAGTGCTTCGCCAGCTCAATATGTCCATTGCTATCTCCACACTGACGTCAGGCCAGTGTAAACTAGCACCTCTAATCCAGGTCATCCAGGACTGCAGTCACCTCTACCACTACACCGTCAAACTGCTCTTCAAACTGCATGCCTGTAAGAATTCTAGCTCCATCATGGGCCCAAGATTTATTCCAGTAATAATTCAAAAAACTGAATGACGTTAAAGTTGTAAAAGACTTAATGATAATCAAGCTTTGCAGACAAGCTTTCCTTATTGTTGGTACTCTAGTATAATTAATGCTCTTGTTGACAGGTTTACCAGCAGACACACTTCAGGGACACCGTGAACGCTTCCACGAGCAGTTCCACAGGTACATTTAAGAATAAAAAAAAAAAATATATAAGCAGAAAATATAGTTTTGACTATAGCTATTCTGCATTTACCTTATAGAACTGCTTGCAGGAACTATAAATGCAGGCAATAGAAAACAAAATGTTACACATGGATAAATGAATTCCTATAATTTGTGGTTGATTTAAGTTGAACCCAAAATGGCAGTTTTGTGGTCATTTTCTCACCCTCATGTTTCCTGCAAAAAAACTAAATAGTTCTAGAGAGTAAAGGCGAAAGGGAATTCTTTTACTCACACTTTACTTTCCCTTATTACATCTCTATATTTGAATATTACTAACCTTTTATTTTATTTGAAAAATATTCTGTTGTATTGATCTGTACTTGTAATGTTGTAATGTGTATTTGTTCTTTTTTTACTGGCTGTTCTATTGTCTCTTTAATCATGTTAAAACTTTCTTACTTAATAATAAATATTTCACTTTAAATTGTTTTCCATTTATTACTTCAAGCCAAGTACTACTTTGATAGCACAGGAAATACTACTAAGCTGTGGTATCAAAGTAGTACTTGGCTTGAAGTAATAAAAGGAAAGCAATTTAAAGTGAAATATTTATTATTTTTATCATGACACTAAAACAGCATCGTATGAAACCGTTAATATAATAATATAAAAACATAGTCGTATATATGATTATATTTATTAAAGTCATATGGATATGGTCTTATAAGGACCTTGCCAGTACCTGTCCGCTCCTACACTAGGGATTGGTACACTGATACAGCAATATCAATATATCGATAAGCACAAGCTACTTGGTATATGCCAGTTTTGTTATTCCAAAAATTCTTTGTGTTTTTTGCCAGAAAGGAGATATAGTTTTGTGGGGTGCTACTTTTCACCTGTAGAAAAATGTTTTATTAACAAAGTTTGGGAGGAGCACGTTCAGATAAATACTGTAAATTAACACATGAGGAGCACAATTAGTAATCAACATAGTTAAGAAGATAAGAACATTACTGGTATCGATAAAACTGTAACATCTGTATCATGGAAAAAAGGTATAGTACCACACATCCCTAACCTGCATCTACAACTTGCCCCAACCATTTTGAACTTGCTGATCAGTAAAGGTTTCCTTGAAGGTCTAAAAAGGACTTTAAGTTTGATAACAATATAAGCTAAATGTGTCAAAGTGAATCTTTGTATCAGTGTGAGGAAAAGACATCAAAGCTGCAATCAGTGAATAAGGATAAGTGAATGATGAGTTTTAAGCTGTTTTTATAAGTCTCTATAACAAATTATGAGAGACTGATGTGTTACACATTTTCATAGATGTAGTAATATATTACTACATAAGTGTCTTTTCCTTTCTTTTTCCTTTTATGTGCAATTTATTATTCTAAATTCTCATTATGATGTTGAATATATTTATTTATTTTTTTAAGCCTCAAAACATTCCTCAATAAAGCTCGAGACATGCTATACTTCAAGAGGCTCATCCAGATACCTAGATTGCCTGATGTAAGGAAATTATCTTTGATTTAATATATATTGATCTTATTAACAGATACACCATATGAATCACAGTTTACATCCAAACATTTTTTTGATTATGTATTTTTTCTGTTTAAGTCTCCACCCAACTTCCTTCGCGCCTCTGCTCTAGCAGAGCATGTTAAACCCATGGTTGTCATCCCAGATGAAGAAGAGCTTGAGGAACAGGAAGAGGATGAACCTGAGCCTCTGATAGATGTTAGTGAGGCACAGCCAAGCATGGCCTCTCAGCCACAGGTACTTGGAAGCAGAAAGTTTTCTGATTCAGTTTTTATAGAAAAGGAAAAAAAATAATTGACATTTTTTGGAGGCTGAAACTTTCTTAAATTTCTTGGCTCTTTATTTATGCAACTTCTTGTTCTGTGTTCTTTTTTTTTTTTTTTTTTTTTTAAGGCTGATATATTTGATCAAGCGTTTGGACCACCAAATGATGGATTTGATGATAGGTAAGTCATAATCGTACCATATTTGTTTAATATTGAAGGTGACGTTTTGTGATATTTATGGAAAGTTTAAACTTTAAAGACTTTCTGCATCTCTACATATATGTATCTGAAATTTATTCAGGGATCTCCAAATTGAACATCTGAAGCGGGAAATTGAACTTCTGAAAGCTGAGCTTGAGAAGATCAAGGGAGAGGTGAGACACTGGCCATAATAAATTCAAGTACAATATTTAAGCCTTAGAAATTGAAACACAGACTTTTGGATGAAATAGGACTCCAGACTACCACCTAGACTTGCCAAAATATATACATTTTTATACACCAGTATCTACTTTCAAACTGGTGCCCTAATTAGTCCTGTTTGGACACTATGTGTTGTGGGGTATTGCTACACAATAATGTATTAAAATTGAAAATGGAAATAAATTATTTATATAATTATTATTTTGCACATTTATAGTAGTATAAATACAAATGCTAAAAATAGTTTCATAATAAAAATTACTGTAATTATATGCCATTCCATTCATATAATTGTGTTGAGTGACGTTGCAGATTATGGTCGTTTTAAGCATTTTAGTTTTTTTAATTGAGAATCATGTCAATTTCAAGGCATATACAGTAGATTCTACACCAAATTCAAGGCTTATCTCTAGAGGTTTGTGTGTGAGTACATTGTAAAGTACATCATTTGCTCTATGTTGTGTATAAATGGCTCATGTTTAGGTTCAAATGAGTTTGGAGTGTTTGCCGTTTAATATTCCTCAAAGGCAACACATAGCAGAACACAAGCTAGCATTAAATGGAACCAAACCATTAATCGTTTTAAATTCACTGCATGTATGTACTAAGATGTCTATTTTTTCACCTCTGCCACGTGTTTAGGCTCAACGCTATATCACACAGCTCAAGTCACAGATCAACAATCTTGAGACAGAACTGGAGGAGCAGCGTGTGCAGAAACAGCGTGCCCTGGTGGAGAATGAGCAGCTACGCATGGAGTTAGAGGCAGTCCGCCGCCGCAACACTGAACATGAAAGTGTGCAGACCAGCTTTGTTGAGGCCGAAAGTAAGTCCGGGCTGCGTGTGCATACACATTCTTATTTAAGCAAAAAAGCTGATTCTGATGTCTTTCTCATATACAGAAAAAGCTCAAGCCACAGAGTTGCGTTACAATAAACTCAAGGAAAAGCATGCTGAACTTGTTGCTAATCATGCTGAACTCCTCCGAAAGGTATGACAAAGAACGCACTGGTTTAAATAAACAATAGGCCTCTAAATATATATATAAAATGTGCTTAAGTGATATAGTTGTGAATGTGTCCTTTTTCTTTTGTAGAGTGCAGACACGGTGAAGATGCTGTCAGCCACACAACAGACTCAAGAGGAAATTGAACGAACTAAGCAACAGTTAGCCTTTGAGGTAGAAAGAGTCAGGCAAGAATCAGACATGAAGGTAAGTGTGCACACGTCTTTCTTTCCTTGAACTGAAGCAGCCCCCAAAGACAGATTGTAACATGTTATCCTGCTGCTTTAGTTTGAAGAACAGAGGTTTGATATGGATAAGCTGAAGAGGGAGCTTGAAGGGAAGAATGCTGAGATCCAGAAAGTCAAGAGTTTATTGCAGACCTCTGAGAAGGTATAGTATATCTTTCATGTTAATTCATTGCAAGGCATCACAGGTAGGGTTGTGAAGGTGAGGGTTGTAGTTTTCCCTCTTTTCTTTGTTTTTTCTTCCATTTTAAATAGCTTGTAAAAGCGCTGTGCATATTTTACTTTTATTTTCAAATTAGCAGCAATTTAGTGTAAATTGCTTAGTTTTAGTTCCCTTCCGTCAGTTACTATAACGTTACGTCATTGACTGATGTCACGGTGTCTCGCTAGGGGACCCAATCACCTCTGAGCTTTAGAGAAAAGGCCAATGAGAATTGGAGAGTGGAATTTGCATGCCGAGGCCACTCCCCCGAACATATGGGTATATAAGATAGTGGCGTGCAACTACTCACTGGTAAAACTGTCAACACGTCCTATCACAAAAACCCTAATCACAGGTTTGCTGTACCATTAAGTACCATTAGGCCTGCTTCATATGATACTGATCTGATAAGTCAACAGCTGAGGAGTTTGACAGATCATTAGTAGATTGAGACAAATAGTTTTGTTTAATTTGTTTTTTGTTCTAATGTGAGATGTGAGTTTTTAAGTGATTTTGTTGTGCATACATCTATGCTATATGATATCACTCCTATGATGTAAAAGAAAAGAGAGGTAAAATATATATTTTATTTTTGTGCTTGTATCACCCCAGAAACTCTTGGCAGGGATTAAATATTCCCATTTTTTTCTTCTTCTTTTTCTTCTTCAGAATGTGGAGGTTTTTAGGTCCAAATTAGATCATAAATGTGTTTTCTTTGATGTGGAGCAAGGTTATTTTCATGATAGATAAAAAGAAAATTAAGAAGAAAATGTCACAATAAATAAAATGAAATGAAACAGATTTATTGTTGACAATTATTATTTTTTCATTTATTTATTATAACTTCAATAACTATGTTCTATTTCAGAAAAATAGCTGTGTGGCAGTTTAGGGAAATACCAAAAAATGGTGCATTATGTGCATAATTTTATCTGATGAAGAGACGCAAAGCAGTTCCAGAGTCCTGCACAAGTTATGCAGATGATTTTACCCGGATTAAAATACATTAAAATAATGCTAGTTCCAGTTCATCTTCCCTGCTACTGGAACAGTTTTTGGATGTGTATGCACAGCATTTTTTTTTTTTTGACACAGCAGCTGTATATTCTTTCTTAAAACACAATTATTAATTTATATATTGTATATTTTATTTGTTTTCTTTAGGCAGGAGAGCAGCTGAACAGCTCTATGACTGCACTTCAGGCAGAAAAGGATAGACTAATGCAGTCTATAAGTAAGAGAGATGCTGAGCTCTCTTCCCTGATGAAGGAAGCTCAGCAGAAAGAGTATTCTTTACAGCAGGATCGAGACAAGACCATCAAAGAGCTTGGAGAACTGCAAGGCAAATTTAAAGAGAAGGTATGGACAGATCTACAACAAATGACAAATGAAGCCTTTTTTTGAGAGAGAGAGAGAATTTTTTTTCTTTTGTCTTTTTTATCGTAATAAAGCAATGGATTGATCTTTTATTGTGCTAAATGAAAATTAAACAATTGTCAAAGTCACAGTTTATATTGTATACAGCTTAACATTGACCATTTGTGACCACCTAATGATAACATCCCACCAATGCCTTAACTGTCATCCAGACACACCTGAAACCATCTAGCAACCACCCAAATGACTATTATCTATTTTGTTGAATAGCGTTGAAAAAATTACCCGTGGTTGCATCCTGGTTCTTTCTGTTAATGATTCTAAATCAACCCATCAAACCACAGGAGTTTATTCTGTCATGTCACACTATACTGTCTTGTAATTGTAGTTTTTATTGCAAACAGTTATAATTACACAATCACATGTGTTTCTTTATTATCTATTTTGACGATGTACGTTTTTATATGATATAAAGAAGGAAGTTCTTGCAATTATCTTACATAAAGTTTGTTCTCAGTATGTGCAAGCATTGAAGAAATATGCCACCACAATCAGTTTGGCATTATCTTATCAAATTTGTGTTTGTACTGTATTGTACTTGACACAATATATCACTAAGGATATATTGGAATTTCTTCAAAAGTTCCATTTAATTTTTGCTCATTGTTGTAGTTAAGTCATGAAGAGCAGCTGCAGCAGAAGTTGCTGGATGAGCAGTTTGCACTGCTGCAGGCCACCGTCACCGAGGCTGAGAACATCATTCAAGATGCTGTTGCTACACTAGATGACCCCCTGCACATTAGCAGTTCCAGCTCCCCGGGTAGTGGCACTCATCAAAATAAAACTTTATTTCATAATTGTTTACATATTAATAACAGAATGGTCTGATTTTAGTTAAATATCATCTTTACTGTCACTAGATTATCTCATTAGCCGAGCAGAGGCTACGCTCAACTCCATTGATAAGGTGCAAGTGGGCCACTCGGAGTATGTGAAGAGTATGAAGGGTATGTTCTGTCTCTGCCTCTCTCTCTTTGGTTGTTTGCATAGTCTTTTTATGCTTGTTTAATATATCTAGTTTCCTTTGTTTTTGGTTCAGATGCTGGGAGTCTTGTTAGGGCTCTTACTAAGTTTTCGCATCTTACTTCTGATACAATAATCAGTGGAAGTGCAACGGCACACATGGCCCCTCCTGACGACGCTGACCGTAAGAGCACACACTAATAAAAAATTACACTGCACCTCTGTTGCCATAGACTGTGGGTAATGTTTTATGTCAACATGTTCAGGTGACATTTTACTCCCAAAGAAAAATATTAATTGTATTTAATTTTACTTTATTTCATAAAAGAATAGAGTTAATATTAATTCATTAATATATATATAATAAAATAATATCTATATATAGCTATATCTATCTATATATATATATCTATCTATCTATCTATCTATCTATATATATATATATATATATATATATATATATATATATATATATATATATATATATATATATATATACATATAATAAAACATTTAACATTAAGAAGACATTTAATAGTTTTCGTAGCATGGCATTATTTTATGATGAATAAGGTCTTAAACTCTACTATGTGGTAGACATTATGTAATTCTCATTTGATGTAAAACAAAAATAATATAAAATGCAGTGCAATTCATATAATATACAATCACATTAATCTGGGTATTTTGTTTTCACAATATTACATTATATCAGCATTTGAATTCATTTATATGTTCATTTATATAATTTCTTATACATTTGCTATTAATATGGATTTAATTCTGTTTTTGTAAGGCATGGTGGTGTACTGAATCATGCTGGATATATATATATATATATATATATATATATATATATATATATATATATATATATATATATATATATATATAATATATAACAGCTCTTATGTGTCCTTTAGCACGTGCACAAAAGTTCGGACAAGCTTCATTTTCCTTCATTATGTGTGTGGGTGATTTTTTTATTTTTTTTCTCTCTCTTTCGGAGTTAAATGTGAACCTGAACATATTTCCGTGAAACTTCCTCTTATAAAACTGCAGAGGTGTATATTTGTGTCAGCATACTGTATGTGTATATGCGTGTCTATTTATAGGTTTGACAGAGCATTGTAAGAGTTGTGCCAGCCAGAGCCTGCAGTACCTTAGGAATCTTAAATCAAAAGCATCTCTAAAGGGGGCTGATCCCACCTCGATTCAAGCAGTGGTGCAGAAGATTCTTAGAATAGGAAAGGTAAGGGATTGCACAAGCTCCATTCCAAAACGTACTAAGCTGTTTTGCTGTCTACTGTCTATACAGGCATCTACAGGCTGCATTTTGTTGCTGTTTTGCTTGGAAATGTATCAGAATCTCATGATAATAAATAATCATGAATCATAATAATGGAAAAACAGACAAATGAAGACTTGGGGGGGGATGTACCGTAAATTTTAAAGTTTAATTTTTCTATTTAATGCACTTTGTGAAAAAATCTTAAAATAAATCTAATTCTAAAAATCTAATTCTAAAAAATTCTTAAAAAATCTTAAAAAGTCTTAGGCCCTGTTTCATAAGGAGGGCTTAATCTTTAATCTAATTTTTATAAACTTGCATTACAAAAAAAGCATTACTGTTGAAAATAGTAATACAAAACAAAGGCACTGACAGGTTAAGTCAGTGCAAGATTTTTTTTTTAGTTGAAATAGAGTGGGGTTGAGATGATCATCTCAGCGGGGCAGACAGAGAAATACAGTTCATTTTTCTCTAACACCTACTCCAAAAAAAGAACCACACCTGGACAGCTTAACCGTTGAGGTGGTGTTAAGTCCCACATAATAAAACATTGAAGACAGCTGTCCAGGTAGTGCGTCAGGTGAGAAAAATCCCCTGCGTGATCTTCATTCCTTCTGCTTGGGTAGGGGAAGTGCTGCTAAACGTACTGTTTTGGTCAGTTATTTTGTTATATGCTGTGCAATACAAGTGCACGATACAGGAGAAATCCAATAAAATGGCCTTTATTAATAATTCCAGATAAAATAACAGTAAGAATTTATGAGCAGCCAGGGGTAGTACATCACAATGAAAGCGAAACAACAGCAACTCAATAACCGGCAAGGAACAGAACACAGGTGAACAGAATAAACTAATCGAGAAGACACAACAAACTGTCACAGGAACTAAACAATACAAAATAAAAGTGTGTGACAATTAAGACCATTACTGTCTGTAGGCTAACAATTATTAGATTTTGGGGGGTTTAGCTATACTTACCTAATATGCAGTAATGTATGTACATGTATAATTCATACAAATTATTTCACAATTATTATTTCACTACAACTTGTTTTTTTCACCCTTGTACAGGATCTAAGGCCAAAAGGCATTGATGTTGGTAAGGACGAGCTGGGTGACATGGTTGATAAAGAAATGGCTGCTACATCTGCTGCTATTGAGGAGGCTGTAAGGAGAATTGATGTGAGTAGAAAGGATACAATGTTATTTATTAGCTTTTTAAACCTTTTTAGAATATGACTTTTTATTTCAACATATTGTGCAGATTTCCTCTTATTAAACTGAACTTCATTCATACACCTTTTTAAAAATCTCTGCTCTAGAACGAGTAACAGAATGAATGGTAAACTCAAATGCTCAAAACAACACTTAAACAAGCCAGTAGGTAGGGGATTAAGCACAAAAAGTGCTAGTTGCCATGCCATAAACCATTGTAACATGTAAAGCAGGTTGCACAAAATAAATAATCCAAAAACTTTCCAAAATTGGACAAACCGGAATAAGTAGTAGAAGGTTATGAGTATTAGCAACTGAGGTTTTTTTTTTTTTTTTATCTAAAAACATACAGCTGAACCCTCAGTAGTTTGTGATTGTGTTGATATTCCTGAATTGAACATGAAAAAAATAATGCGTCCAGATTGTTATTCTTTAGCCCTGCTTTTAAAGTAATAGACTTATTTATTTTTTTCCCAATTTAAATCCAGACCTCAAATTGAAATCTCCATCTGTGATGGACTGACCTCATTAATCCTACATGCTGTTTATATTAATCCATACGTGACAGTTGTCCACAGGTATCATGAGTCATAAAGCCTACTAGAACTGCAAAAAAATATGAAATTAGACTTTATTATGAATGTACTATTTGGTCAAAGATGTATGTTATGATTATTTTGACAAATATTGCAATTGTAATTTCGACTGTTTTAAATATTTATAAAATCATTCTTATTTAGCAACTTTTTCATAAATCACTTATATACAGTAGTACTGAAAAAGGGAATTTCTAGGCCTGAAAAAGTAACAAACATATCCATCTGTCCTATTTTTTTATACTAGGTGGCCTTCACTACTATGTACTTACATTTTAAATGAATCATTGTACATTGATTAATTAAGGCCACCTAATATAAAGTGGGACCGTTTTCTTTTCTATCATATATCTTGGGGTTTGCTGTTGTTTTGATGATGGTTATAATCGTTTGGCTGTATAGGAAATGATGAGTCAAACTAGACAGGACACAACAGGAGTTCAACTGGAGGTCAATGAGAGGTAACGTTTTGAAACCATTTTTTATTGTCAATTTTGCTCATTTAATATACAGAATGCTTTTAATTTCATCTTAATTTTTTTTTTTCTTTTCAAGAATCCTAAATAGCTGCACTGATCTTATGAAGGTAGGATTAAACATATTGAAGTCCAGATCTATTTACTTCATCAGTGAATAATCTAAACATCTGTCTGCGTCAGGCTACACATTTTACAACATTATTTATTGTTAAACTGTAATGACATGAATGAGTACTAAATAATATCACTTAAAATATGTACTACTTATGTTATGGTTAATATCATTATTGTTAATATCTGCAGGCCATCCGTCTTCTGGTTTTGGCATCCACAGACCTGCAGAAGGAGATTGTGGAGAGTGGAAGAGTAAACTATTATTATTCTTATCGTTCTTGTTTTATCTTTATCTAACCTTGTACTTTAAAAGCAGTTTGAGTGTGTTTTGTCTGTTTTTGATATGCAGTTCATGCATAGACAAATCAACAGGGAGCGATACCTCAACATGCGTTATGCATTTCTCTTTCTAGGGCGCAGCTTCGGTGAGAGAATTTTATGCTCGTAACTCGCGCTGGACAGAGGGGCTTATTTCTGCCTCCAAAGCTGTTGGATGGGGTGCAACACAGATGGTGTATGTATCTTTGCTGCTTTTTATCAGTGGTATAAACATTAGTTGGAAAAATATGGAACTTGCGATCTTAATTTATTACATTCCAACTTCTGACAGGCCATTTTAACACCGTAGTTTGTTTTAGACTGATATAATATGTGAACAACCAAAATGATCTCAGACCCCACAAAAATCCCACAACGAGGTCTAGATATTTGTTTACTTTATTTAGTATGTTTGTTAATGTCTATCTAATATCATTAAAGGAATAGCTCACCCAAAAATGTAAATTCCGCTATATTTTCACACATATATTCGAACCAAGCTATGTGGGGAAACAGGCCAGGTACCGAAACAACAAGCCAGATGTGAAAGCACCCTTAAATTCTTATTTATTCTATACATAACATTTAAACTTGTGTTATTTTGGACAGAAACATAAGCTCTTGCTTATTATAATATAAACATGTGATGACAAACACAGGCTACAAGGGGCGTTTTTGCAACAAGATCTTAAATTTTAGGGCATAACTGCATTTATGGAGTTGTTGCTCTGCATCAAATTTGTCAACAGTGAAATGTATGAATTAAGTTAACACATTAAACTGACAGGCCTAATGTGGACGTTTGTGTTAAGTACATTATTTGGTATTTGTTGTCTTTTTTGAGGACCATTACTTTATAATCAATAACTAAACCAATATGTTCTAGAAACTTTTTTTTTTTTTTTTTTTTTTTTTTGATGATGATGAATCTGTGTTTTCCCTTTTTAACAGTGATTCTGCTGATAAAGTGGTGTTGCACACTGGGAAGTATGAGGAGCTGATCGTCTGCTCTCACGAGATCGCTGCTAGCACTGCACAGCTTGTTGCAGCCTCCAAGGTTTTACTTTTTATCCTAATACAATGAGCTAAGAATTACAAATCAGTAGATTCCTCTTTCTGTCGTTTCAGTTAGGATTTCAACCTTTTTCTATACAAAAAAAAAGAATGCTTGAATTAAAAATCATAGTCATACAAAAAACTGTCAATGTTTTAAAGACATTAACGCATTTGGTTAAAAAAAGCCTCACTACTTGTATAAAATTCCATATTGAGAGGGTGAAAAATTTCAAAAAGGCTGTAACTCACATATTATTATTACATCCAGA